>NC_138032.1:49039935-49310042 GCF_964106645.2 Podarcis pityusensis | reverse complement strand
GCCTTCCTTATTCAAGCAGGAAGTCTCAGTAAAGTTGATGAGACTTCTGGGTGTGCAAGGAATGTAGAAACAGATCTCTTACAAACTGGTAGTATATTCTCTAAGAGAGACACAAACTTGTCTACATCTCTCGTTAAAGGTTTTGTTGCAAAAGCATTTTCGGTGCCCCTTCCCTTGTTATTTTACTTAGCTGCCAGTGATAGTAGTGAACCAATTTCTACTAAATCCAATTGTTTCACGGTCCTGTGCAAGAAAGCTATTGTTTCTCGAGGATCAGCAATGTTCATCAAGGCTAATAGTGCCCCTAACCTTGATTTAATTTATTTAAAGCTAAAACAAATGGCTAAAAACAAAACGACTGGCTAGTACTTCATAATTGGCCTAGCAAGTTAAAGCTCAGTTATCTTCTCAGTAAATATTTATACTGTCATTCTTTCCCATTCATTCTGCATTTCACACACACACACACACACACACACACACACACACACAGACTGTAGCCTACATCTGCAATTCATTGACTTTACAATTTACCACATGTTGAGATGGAGAGGTCTCAGCTCCATTTGAATCATTGCACAAATATGCAAGTGATTTATCGTTTTAAAACTGAAGACTGCAAAAGAACGACTCCACTTTTCCTGCACATTACTCCTCCTGGCAGACCACAAACAATTACAGTTCGTACTAATTAAGCTCTGTAAAATGTGCTGTACCCTGTTAATGCCAACCAGGCCCCCAAATTTCTCTTTCCCAAGCCAAAGTTTAGCTAGCAACTTAACTCATTCATGGCTGCCTGCTTGACTGTGTACAGCTTCAAGAATAATGAGGATCAGGGTTTTGGAGTACTTGAACAAAAACACACAAAAGAACAGACCAAGTGCCAACCTGGAATTAAACAGGGAGTTGCAAATGAATGAATTCTCTTGGGAAACAGACAAACACCACTGTTGATAACCTGCTAAAAGGTCCTACCACATCACCTCTGTAATGTGGTGTTAAGGGATTCAGATTTATCCCTAGGGGCTAATAAGTTACAGAACTCCACCGGTTAGGAAAATTCATAAAACATTATGTCCTAGGCTTCTTGAACATTTACTAGTGGAAAGTTGTTGGGGTTTTTTTTAAAAAAAAAATACAATTTTATATTTTGCAGGGGGAAATGACTCAGTATTTTAAATGGAAGGGGGTAAAAACATATGGGAGAAAACCAATATATGTATTATTTTCATACTCCCTTGCCCAAATTAGTATCTCTAAAATGAATGTGATAATGCACCTAACTAGACTGCTGAGGTGGGTGGATATATTCCTAGGACTTATTTAAAAACCCTGATTTATCCTTTGGCCTATTTTTATAATTTAGGGTTTGGCTTTTTTTTAAAAAAAAAAAGAAGCATCATCATATAGAGTAAGAGAAAAGCACTCTTGCATTTAAAAGCATTTAAACAATGCACTTGTTTAATCCAGGCAGAACGAGAGAGGGGGCCCCTCAAGTGATGCTTCGCCTTGGCCCCAAAGACTTTCCTGACACATGAGCCAATCATTCCCTAGATGCCCAGCTTCCCCTTTAGCAGCTGATCTCAGAAATATTTTTTTCAAGCACCCCTACACACTAGCATTCTTCCTTATTTGCTCCTGGCCTCTGGATTTTACCACATTCTTTCCCAGATACACATTTTTTTCCTGTGTTTTCTCTCCTGATCTGTCCCCTCTAAAAACCCAGATTTTACTCAGTTATCTAAAATAACGGGTGGGGAGGTAGGCACGTAATTTAAAACCAGACTTTGAAATGAAAAATGTATCATCTGTCTGCTATCTAGATATTCTTATTGAAATGCCACTTTCTTGCTTTATTTCAAGAAAGAAAGACAGAGATCAATCATAAACATACATCTGTTAAATATAGCCTAATGTAACTTGTTTATTAATTCAGGCATGGCAATTCCCCCCCCCCCCTGCTCAGCTACAACAAATATATTCAGGGTTATATCAGGTTTCTTTGAAAGTATTCTGGGAAATATTTTGCAGGGTTCCTGTCTAGATATCCTACCCAAGACTGCGAGCACGTTGATAAAGAATGCAGGCTGTGCGAAAGGTTTGCTTGAGCCACTACACATTGCCCCTCAGTATTTCAAGCGTTAACTCTGAATCATAGGAAAAGGCCAGCCGTGCAGTTAGGAGAACAAGCACCAAACTCCCACCAGCCCCCCCAAAACAATCTAAGCTTTTCATGGGTTTATTTCCCCAATTTCCCCATCTCTCATTGCTTATAATTAGTGAAAGAAACCTGACCCACTGCCAGTGTCTGTGGACCTTGGATATTATAAGGCCAGCGTGGCGTCAAATATCTTAACATTCGTAAGTGTTACGGGCTGTAAATAAACCCTGTAGATTTATGACCCTTCGCTGCCTGCCAGCAAATGACTGTGGCACATTTCTTTCAGCAGACCTGTTGAGGTGCAAGTTTGCCTTTGGTCGTAAAATTAACCATTTCCTTCACAAACATGCCCAATTACGAGTCAGCGGGCAAGGCTCTGCCTGCATATTTGCCATAGCTCAGTACAAAGAGAATACACACACACACATACACACACAAAGGCTTGGGTGAGTACAAACTCTCTTACTATGCAAACAATCCAGCAGCTGCAGCTGCAGCAGTTAAAAAGTCTGGAGCAAGCAAGAAACAAAAAGTTCCCACAACAGGTAAGGTGTGGGAAGGAGAACATTCTGATTCCACCTACATCCCTGAATGCACTTACAAAAACACACATCCATGCCCTCTTATCTGCAAGGGCTCTTTTGTTGGAAACTAGGTGCACTCTGACCCAAAGAGTGCATCCCTTCTTCATTTTATTGTGGCAGCATGCATGTTTCAAGAGCAGCCACAATGTGCCTCACAAATGTTTTCTCCCCTCAACACCCCCCCCCCCCGCAAACAGTCACCTACTCCCCTGTTCAGGAAAGCATTTGCTAAATCCAGGTTGTCTCATGCTTAACAGCCAATAATCCAACTTCCACATAACTACCAGACAGCTGGAAATGGGGGGCCTTACAGTTTTAGTCATGGTGCAGTGTGGAAACACATACATGCATGCAAAAAAAAAGAAAGGCAGAAAAAGAAATCTACAGCTGTCCTTTCTCTATTCTGCTTTTTTTAAAAGGGGAGGGGTAGCATTTTCTTAGGAATCCATGAAAACTGGAACTTTCAAATCAAGAGCCAAATCTTAGTATACTTATTTAAAAATACTACATCTTAGCATTGCCTTACAACAAAAGGCAATATTTGGGACCCTCACACAAAAAGATGCTGCAAATTTTGCCACAAGTCAGAAGCGTCAAACTTTTACTTCTCTGGGCTCACAAGCTTGCATTCCACTTCCAAAGGAGGACTGGCTCTTAAAATTCACTGATTCCCTCTCTGTCCTGCAACCTTAAAATCATGCTGGAGAAGTTTAAATGCCTTTTTTTTAATAAAGAAGTTAACAAAGCTAATCCTAGTTGCTACGATATATTTCGCAAGCCACTTGCAAAGCAGAAACAGCGTTCTAACTGTGCTAAGAAGTGAGAGGTTTTCAGACTCCCGTGCTTCATTTGATTGGTGTCAGAAGATCATCGGCTGAGAATAGCTTGTTTCTACACAGTTACAGGGGGGAAAACTTCATTGTTGTTTTAAAGCCATCAAGAAGGTGAATGGTACAATTCAATGAATAGCTTATCTCTGCCATGAAGCGCAAACAGGCTGACATATGAAAACTGTATGTACCTTGTGAACATCCAACTAGTTTAACACCATAACCCTTATTTCAAAAATCAACTAAGCCCTCAACCTTAAAGATTAGTCAGGAATCAAACCATCACATTGGAAGCAGAAATCTTAACCGTGCGGAGCAATAAATATTTCTAAGGAAGATGAAAAAACAAATTAGCATAAATACCAAAGAAGGGCAGGAACACCTGTTCTTTGTTTTTCAGCATGATAAGCATTCCATTGTTCTCTATTTAAAATGTAATGACCTGTGTAATTACAGTAATATTACATTGTATTGCAGGGGCTCCAAATGTCACACTTTTGAAAAGTGTTGTCAAAACAATTCAAGACAGGGGAACAAGGGGGGGGGGGGGAAATACCATTAACTCTTCGTGCACCAGGATCTACATTCTTGTGCAGAAGATTATGTACTTCAGGAAATAAAAGGGAGAAAATACATTTTCCAATGCATTATTTTAAAATATTTCCATTAATGGGCATTTACCAGATCACAAGCCATATCACTTCCATATTTTCCCACACTAACCATTTTAGATTCAGATTGAAATGAAAGATGAGCACTGTGAAACAAATCTCGCCCACAAAAAGCAAATTAACAGTATGTTCATAACCAGAATTACATCTAACTACTTAATTGTTCTTCTGTTAAATTCTATTGCAACCACTACCACATTGCCTACACAAGTGTATTCTTTAATTCATTATTTCATTTCTAACAGAGCTCTCCTTACTGCATAGTGATCCTCTTCAGAGCCAGGCACATTACTTTAGCAAAAGCAAAATCAGCATTATGTAGAATAATCTTTTGTCATTTTAAAATAAAATTATTGCTAACAAGCTTTATGGACTCTTTGGCAATTAAAGCATTATTCCTAAAGTAATGTATTATTCATCATAAGCAGATTTAACGATACTTCCTAATTCTTTACATTTCTTAAAGCAGAAAATCGGAAATCAGTGTTCAGCTTATGTATTTCTAAGAACTGAAGGTTGCATATGAGAACAACAAATATTCCTCTAAATAAAAATAAAGAAATGAAAACCAAAAAGTAGGAAACAATATTGCAAAACAACTTGTTTAACCTTCAGTAAAAAATATGGTTCATGAGCTCATAATCCTGTGTGATAATTCTACCTATGTGTAAGACTCAATATTATTTATTTACTTACACCTTTGAGTTAAAAAGAACAGCCAAATTACAGGAATACACCTTGAACAGTATAAACTGAATAAATCATTTGTAATATTTAATCATTCTGGTTTGTACCATAAACGAATGCTGGGTTCTCTTTAAACCATAATTTATCTTGCTTTCACAAATGCAAACTCTACAAATCATTGGGAATAGAAGAAAGGGCCCAAAATATGCTATTGGCTTATGTGCAAATTGCCTACTGAATATGGAAAATGTCTTTTGAATCCATATGATGCTAAGGAACAAGGTCACCTGTTATATCAGTAAAATAATATATTTTTATACAATGAAATGAATTCACTGTAACAGTGTGCTATTATTAGAAAGAGAATGTTTAAATATGGCCAAGAAGAATTTTCTCCATTAACTAATAACTACTCTGGGGCCCTGATCAAACATCTATTCAAAACCTCGATACAAATAGTTCCCACTCATTTCAAAAGGTAATGGACTGCATCAATATTAAATCCTAAGTGCTTCTAGACAAAGATGTAAATAAATATAAAATTCTTTTTTTTCCAGGGGAATTTTTTCCCCCCTAATGCTCATCAGCCCCACTAATTTAAATTTGCAAAATTATTTCTATTTTGAACAGAAACCACTCTGAGGAATAATTTTAAAAGGTTATGCTTTCATAGTACATAATTAAAATAACCACAAAACAAACACTCTATGCCTACCAACATATAAGATATTTTACCTGTCCCATCACCTCTCCAATTACAAAATCCAGTCACCTTTCTTTTCCATTATGCTAAAACTGTGGTTACCAAAATGTCTCCTTGCTATGACCATAGCCCCAAAATAAAAGTAAATTATAAAATATCTTGACTGGGTTAACCTCATCCTTGAAAACATTTAAAAATACACAAGTAAACACTATTTTGTCATCTTTCCCCCTGTAATTTGTAATCTGAATTTGGACCTTAAGTAAAAACAAGCCTGATCTGACATTTTAAAAACAATTGTAGACTGGACACATTGAAAACATCCCATAGTCTAGAAACAGATTCAGCAGCTACCTAACAGTGGAACTTGTATTTCAAATAGCTGCCTCAAATGACCAAGTTAAAAGAAAAGAAGTGAGAATTCAAACAGTAGTTTGGAGGAGAGAGAATTAAGTGGATAGGTTGGGAAAGAATCAGTTAAAAGATGCAACAGAAAATGAGATAACAAATAAAATGTATACAAATCCTGCATTCCCTAGGGGAACTGGCTTTTTTTTTTAAAAAAAAGTTGTATTTGAAACAATGTTAATGAAGATTGTATTATGGTTGGGCAGAGGAAGTAGAGCTGGCATAAATCCATGAGGATGTGTGAGGAGCAACACCTCCCACCTCCCAAAAGTTTTAACAAAACCAGTCTGAGGGCTACAAGAAACTTATTCCCTCCATTCATACTGCCACACCTTCGGATCCTCCTGCCACACCAAAAGGTCATAAAGTACACATATTCTTCCAGATGAGCCCAGTTGTTTTGGAATACAAATACATATTCCTTTCAAGTGAGGGCTTGTTTCCTTATATAATGCTTTTAACTTTTGTTTGTTAATGGGAAGGCAGTGTCTGTTTGCAGGATTGCATTTGCCTTTTCTATACTATGTCCTGACTCTGCTGAGCCAAGCACAACTTCATATATATATATATATATATATATATATATATATATATATATGGCTTCGATATTTTCTTCCCAACACAATAAACATGGGGGTCACATCCACTATCTCCTTATGGAACTCATACATGTGATCTATTTAAATGAAAGCTGGTGACTTTAAGGAAAGCCAGTGTGCCAAGGAATGGAAAATAAAAATTTCTCGCCCCTTCCAAAAAAAAGATGCCAAAAAATTCTTACACAGAATAGCAGGAAGAGAAAACTGGGGAGGGGGGAGAAAGCTGTCTATAGTTAACTGCCACCCTTAAAATCTTTTAAACACAAAGAGTCCTAAAGTTTTTTAAACAAAAACAAAACCCGGATAAGATTTTACACCAATTAATCACTCGATGGCAACGCTGCCAGTAAATTAGTAACTCGGGAAGGTTTCAGCAAGCGAGCAAAGGGTTAAAAGGGGGAGGCAAGGAAAGGGGGAGGGGAGAGAAAGGAAACCCAGTCGCCACTCGAGAGGGGAGAAGGAAAACAGAGCGCGATAGAAATCGCAAAAAGAGTTTTGTGGGAAGGAGAGCGAAGGAGGCTCGCTTGCTGGGCGCGGGGGAAAAAATTAAAAAGCGGGAGCTGGGACTCCGGGTGCCCTTCGCATTGCCAAGTCCCAGGGCCGAAGCCCCAAAACTGAAAGTAAAGGAATCAACATGGCGAAGTGTAAACAGCCCCTTTCTCTGCCCTCCCCCCGCCCCCTCGGCGCGCAGTCAGCGGAAGGCGCAAAAGTTTTGGAAAGTTTCAGGCAGCGCCGCGGCGGTCGGGAGCGGAGGGGGCGGGCGGAGCAGGCGGCAGGGGGACCTGGGCGGGCGTGGGACGCAAATGCGCGGAAAACACAGCTCGTATTTACATATCTATACTGTATCTCTGTACATATGCACACGTTCGACTTACCGTTCTTGCCGTGGGCGAGAGGGAGCCATTGGGAAGGTAGGGGCCGGTCAGGTCGGGGATCATTATAAAGGGATACCCAGGATATGGTGGGCCCTTGAACAACCCTCCATCTTGCCTTTTCGCAGCTAACATGGCGGGGGAACGAGGCACAAGGAGAGAGAAAACAGAAAGCGGGGGGGAAATCACGGTTAGAAAAAGTGCTTCGCGAAACTTGGAAGAGCATTTGTTTGCGCAAACGGAGAGCACGGTTTTGGGGGTGCTCCAGATCCGCGCGCTCTCCCCCCCTCCACCACCCTGGAAAGGGGAAGGGGGTGGGTGGGATGGAGCCATCAAGCACAACTTACCTTCCTCTAAACTTTCTCTGGATTTATCTCTGAAACTTTCGGACCTAGGCGGGGGCCGCCTCTCCGCCTTGGATCAAAAGAGGGTGGAAAATAGCCAAAAAATAAAATAAAAGGGCACCGGGAGAGTAGATGAATGAGGCAGTTTGGTGAAGGGGAAAGGGGTAAAATAAAAGAAGCAAGGAGGAGAGAGAAAGAGAGAAGGGGGAGAGAACAAGTTAGAAGTTTGTGCAAAACTTGATACGGAAAATACAGAGATAACTGAACCCACCAGAGAAGCAACAGGGCAGTCGCCGACCATACTATAAGAAACAGAGTTGCAACTCCGGGCGAAAGCTCAGCTCCCCCACCCCCTCCATGGCATTTTTCTCTCCTCTCCCCACCCCCACCCCAAACTTCTTGCATCCCGTCTCCCCAGGAACCCCCAAGGTGGAGTAAGGCAGGTGTGCTGCAACGAGCGGCGGCGGGGCGGAGGGGGGGTCTCCTTACCTCCGAGTCTGAAGAGCTGTTTTGATTCGTTTCTGTTTCATTGACTAGCGACGATTTGACATCGGCTAAATCCCTCTCCGCCGACGAGTTCTCCGAGATCTTCTCTTCTTGCTCCCCTTCGTCTTTAAAAGAGATCAATTCATCGTTCGCCCCCAAATCGTCCCCTCCACCGCCATTTAGTTGCGGCATTTTCCTCCTGACTTACCCCACCAGCAGCAATTTTGCAAGGACAGAGGGGAGGGGAGGGAGAGAAGAAGGGGAAAGGGGGGGAGGAAAAAGGGGGAAGGATTAAAAAAAGAAAGAAAGAAAAGGGGGAAGTTTGCAATTTTTTGTTTTTTAAAAAAGTCCAAGGTGAAAGTTTTTTCCTTTTCCTTTTCTTTCCTCCTGGGGAGGGGAAAAGAGGGAGGAGGAGGAGGAGGGAGGGCAGTGTCCCTTCTCCTTTCCTTTTGCACCAGTGACTTTGGGTTTCTTCTTTTCCTTCTTCTGGATTTTCTCTCTCTCTCTCTCTCTCTCTTTTCTTCCGAAGATCAGATCAGCGTGTAAAGCGCGCGCACAGACACACGCGGGTAGACACACACAAAATTAATAATAAAAAAATTATATAAGGAGGGAGGGAGGGAGAGACGGGGGAGGGGGGAACTATAAAAAAATTGCAGCAAACAAACCAAACAACAAGTCAGCTGTAAAAAAGGGGGGGTAGAAGCCGCAGATATAGGGAGCCTGTGCCGCTCGGATTTGAGTGAGTTGAAGTTAGACTGAGAGCTTTTCAGTTCAAAGGCGGCGCTGATTGACAGATAGAAAAAGGGGGATCGAAATCCGGAGGAACGGAGAAGTCTGGGATCCAGGATTATTGACAGGGAAAAAGAAACACACTAGGCACTTAATGAGATGCAGGAGGGGGCGGGGGCTCCCCAATGACGTGTGCATAAATAAACAGGAGGAGGGGGGGAAGCGGAGAAACTAACAATGATCCTTTTTGGAGAGGGAGAGGGAGCGAGAACCAGGAGCGGGGTAGACGAGGGAGGAAGGAAGGAAGAAAGAAGGGAATGGTCCAGTGCAGACAATGCGAAAATAGGAGAGAGGGGCTTCGAGAGAAATGACCCAGAGGAAAGAAAACACAGGCTAAACACACACACACGCAATTAAAAGAAAATGGCACTGTGCCTCAGTTGTGCATTTGCGCGCAAAAATAGGCTAGAAGCAGCGGTGCAATTTGTTGAGCCGTCAACTTTCACACGCGGAGCACCGCAGTTGGGGCTGCTAACCTCTGGGCGTTTACTTGAAAGTAAGCCCCGTTGCGATTTCCGTCCCAGTAAGCGGGCTCCAGGACGGAACTGTTTGTCCCTGAGATATTTACATGGCTGCACTCAAATATATATTTATATATGTTGCTGTCCTGAGCAGCTAGGAAGTTTATTGGAGATAAACCTCGTGAGTATAGCTGAGCCAGGGCAGCAGCCGAGGCAGAGGGCGCCTCCCTCTCTCCCCTCTCCCTTCTGAGCAGAGTTTGCCTGGGACTTGAAAGCTGCTCCTGTAGGAGCGCGGCTGAGGAAGGCGCGCGCGCGCAGCGCCCTGCGCGCAGCTTCTCGGCAAGAAAGTGCCCCTGGCTCCGGAGGGGTTTCCTCCTCGGGCCTTGGGTAGGAGCCGCCCGGCGCCCTCCTCCGTAGCTCTCCTTCTCGGAAGGAAGATCGGCCGGGTTCCGCGGGGCTCGGAGCCTTGCGAGCGCCGGGGCAAAGTGTGCCAGAGCCCTTTTCCTGGAGAGGGATTAGGCGTCGCCTTCCCAAATAACGAGAGGGAGGGATGGCTCAGCACCATCCGCCGCTGCCCACCCCACCCCCTCCCGACTGGGGCTGGTGGAGATTGGCAGAGAGCGGTTGAATGGGAAGAAGTTAATTGTGGCGCGGGAGAATCAAGGGCTGCGAGACTCGAGGTGCGAAGCCTCCGTTGGCCGCTCTTGCTTGCGCGTCCCGTCACCCGGCTCCCCTCGCTCGCTCCTCCAGGAAAAAGAAAACAAACAAACAAGCAAAAACGCACTGGCTCTAGGGGACAGAAAATATGGCTTGTTTCTCTGTGTGTGATCCAACTGTGTGGTCCCCAAAGCAGGCTAGTAAATGAATTGCCAAATATAGATTATTGGGGGAGGGTGGGCGGAGGAGGAGGGTGGGGATGCAGTTCAGGAATGCGCAACAGAACATTCTTTTCCAGTTACCAGCCAGCGATCAGGCTCCAAACAGGCGCAAACTGGGAGCAGAAGAATAATGTGGCTGCTTTTTTAAAAAAGGAAAAAGAAAAGAAAAGAAAGAAAGACATCTGGCACCCGATTCTACTGTGCTGATGAGGGGAGTAAAACAAATTGATCTTCCAGCAGTGACAAATTGTAACAATGGAGGAGTCAATTGGAAACTTTAACATGGGCCAAGGAACAAAAGAGGAGACGGGAAGGAGGGGGGAGCGGGAGAGAAAGACACACACGGAGTAAATTCAAGGGGAATTAGTAAATTGCCTAATAGAAATGGTGTCAAAAAGAAAAAGAAAAAAGTACAGGCTGTACTAAATCCAAGCATTCCACACACACACAACAAGAAGCATAACCTGCTGCTCTTACTAAGAACCACTGGATCTTAAAGGGCTTCCAAAACAAAGCCAATCTGTCATGCAATATTTAGACAATTTAGAGGGTGGGAGATACCGGTATTCCCTAAAACTGTCTGCTCTGGGGAACATGAATGAAAAATAATAAAACAGCGATTGACACAGCATATATATATACCATAAGTTCACATAGAAATTTGCATACTAAAGGAAAGATGCAGGCAAAATAGATTTTTTTTAATAAAAAAAGAATCACGGCAACTTGCAATCAGGAAAACAGGAGTAAAGAGAAAAGGGACATGAAAAGAAGTAAAACAAATGTGTACATTTAATCAGACAGGATTGCATAGGACACAAAGAACAGGGCTAATTACTCTCAGCAGGTAGGAACTAACCTTCAGACTTCATAAATAAGTAAGTCTGTGAACAATGTCTAAGTGGGAGGATGGAGACAGAAAAAGGATTATTTCAAGACACCCAGAGAAAAAAGAAAAACACAAGAAGAATGAAATACTTCTCTGTTAAATCAATGTACAAATGGATTTAACAGTTTCTTTTTCTTCTGGGTTTTTGACCAACTTGCTTTCAGACATTCTGAAAAATAACTGTGTTTGGGATACATACTAGTCAATTGCCCCTGATCAGTATAATGAACCTGATATATTAACAAGTGGGTTTAACTGACAGTGTTTCTCACAATGTTGCTTTTTGTTTTGTTTTATTTTTAAATATCTTTTAACCCCAAGATAATATAAGAAAAATAATCAAATGCTGAATATTTCATTGGCTGTATGGAGCCATGTACTCTAGCTAAATGGAGGGATAGGTATTTACAACAGCTGGTAGGAAATGTCCTACTCAGAGCAAACCCATTGGAGTTAATGAACATGACTAACTTAAACCCACTGAAATCAACCTTAGCTGAATACAAATTTATAACCTGCTTTTCAGTGGGAATTGTCAAAGTGAGACAGAGTTTTAAAAATACAACATACATAAAATGTATGTTACAGACAGAGAGACGTGTCAAAAAAAATCCCCAAGAGGAAGCATTCATTATAACCACCACAATCCTAAAAACCTGCCTGGGGCTGCAAATATACACATTAATACTTTGTGGTAAGTCCTATTGACTCCAGTGTGACTTATCTCTGAGTAGACATAACATCATCAATAGAATGGTCTTGTTTCTTTGAAAGGGGCATGCTCCTGTGTCTGAATGTGGCAAACCAATGTCATTGTTATTACACAGCTAGTAGGGCAGGATAGCACAGGACACACAACCCACAAAGCACTTTTCATATGGCATTTCAATCCTAAACATAAGGGTCTCAATTCAGGGCTTCTGAGTGCACACAATCCTGACTGAAAGTGGATGCCATCATTCCCTTAAGTCAGGCATAGGCAAACTCAGCCCTCCAGAAGTTTTGAGACTATAGTTCCCATCATCCCTGACCACTGGTCCCGTTAGCTAGGGATGATGGGAGTTGTAGTCCCAAAACATCTGGAGGGCCAAGTCTGCCTATGCCTGCCATAAGCGCTTGGGAAAGGCTCACTCACTAAGCTGCCCCAAGGATCAGTGGTAGAGATGTGAGAGTCTCCCATATGCTCTGTGAATGCCATGTGGTCACCCATACATTATTTAGTTGGCTATTGCATTTATAGACTGCCTTTCTGTGAAGGCACCCAAGGCAATTCACCATTATTAACACAAAGAAAATTTACAAATATCTGCAGTCTGACTTCAGAAGCTGATGGTACTAGCTCTGAAGGCTGGGCTTCTCCTCTTTGCCTTAAGATGTGGGAAGATGGAAGTGGGGCTACCCCAGGATTCTCTCAGGCCATTGATAGTCCCTTCAGGAGTTGGCCTGGGCACCCTGGCTTCTGCCTTGCCTCAGGGCACTTAAGCCTTGTGTAGCCCAGGGAAGATGGGGGCAGAGCTACCCCAACAAATATTTCAAGCATCCTCCACAGAAGTGGTAACCATGCTGCCACTATGCCATGGTAATGCATGTAGGCCTTACAGTTCTGCAATTGCCATGGGACTTTTTTGTTTTTACTACAACTGACTAACAAGCTTCTACACTCATGAAGTTTTATCATTGTGGCTAATTATTGAAGAGCTTCCCTGCTCGCACAAGAATCACACAAGAGCATCTCCAAATGCACACTGCATTCTCCAAAGGTTACTAACAAAAGATCAGAATTGTCTGTGCATATACACACATTGCACTATGCCCATTGGGTGTGAGGGACGCGGGTAGCGCTGTGGGTTAAACCACAGAGCCTAGGACTCGCCAATCAGGTCGGTGGTTTGAATCCCCACAACGGGGTGAGCTCCTGTTGCTCGGTCCCTGCTCCTGCCAACCTAGCAGTTTGAAAGCACGTCGAAGTGCAAGTAGATAAATAGGTACCGCTCTGGCAGGAAGGTAAACGGTGTTTCCGTGCGCTGCTCTGGTTCGCCAGAAGCAGCTTAGTCATGCTGGCCACATGACCTGGAAGCCAATAAAGTGAGATGAGCGCTGCAACCCCAGAGTCGGTCACGACTGGACCTAATGGTCAGGGGCCCCTTTACCTTTCTAACCTAATAGAAGGGGAAGTGTAGTAAAAGCATACACAAGCATTTTGTGATGTCAGGGTCACTACAGGACAGAAGGAAACTTGGGAAAACCAGCACATGCGTTTTTTAGAAATATATTCCACCAAGTGAAATGGTTTTCTGTATTCTTCAGACATGTTTACATTGTGGTTGTGGCTAGCACTGTGGGAGAAGAATGGCTTTTGTAAACATATTTTGAAAATAATCCTAAAGAAATAATCCTTACATATTAACGTCTGCAATGGGGACAAGTTTATAGAAGCAACCAAATATTTAGTATTATATAAAACTATGTATATATGCTACATATCTGACAGTTTCACAACTCTTATCTAACCACATTTACTTGGAAGTAAATGCCACTGGTTTCAGTAGGACTTATTTCCAGATAAATGCACTTCGGTTTACAGCACTTTTTTATACAAGGAAACAAAAACTTACCAAGATCAGAAACACCTGTTTGCTCAAAGTTCTCAGGTTGAATCCTAGATGAAAACAAATGCATAACTTGCTATAGCCAAAGTAATACAATATTCGAGGGGAAATTCAGACTAATCCATTTTGTGAGCAATGTGATATATGATTTGAAAAGCACATTCTAACCAGCAGCTGCTATGTCAAACCCAAGTGCTTGGGGCATGGACTTCAACAACTTCTTCCTATATATGCTAGACTGCTGCCTTTTAAAACTGATGAAGTGACCCTGTCTGGACCACCAAAGTGCTTTCATAGTCAATAAATATAGCAGCCTGACGTCCAGGTGGCATGATCGTTGCACCTTTGTGTAGCTCAGTAGTAGATGGGTAGCCAAGGCAGCTGCATTAACAATAGTGTCACATGTTGCTGGCCAGGCAGTTCCATCAACAGTCTGGCTTCTGCCTTCTGCATCAGCTGGAACTTCTGTTCCAGGCCCAAACATAGGCATATTGAAGCATTGCATCTGTGATTATGAATGAACTGATTGATTTAAAGCATTTATATCTTGCTTTCCTTGCAATGCTTGAAGCAGCTTACAAAAAACAGTAAAATATTGAACAACACATACTAAAAGGTAGGCAAAGCAGCTATTTACAAACATTAACAAAAAGCTCGCAAGAGAATGAAATAGCATTCAGCAGGCACCTTAAAGACAGCAAGTAGAGTGCCAATCAAATATCTCTGGGAAGGATTTTCCAAAGGTACAGTGCCAGGCCCCCCAAAACCCCCGCGTGACACAAACTGATATGCAGTATGCTGTTTAATTGCACAAATTCAGAGACAGGAAGTCTTAGGAGCAAATTTTGGCTCAGGGGCTAAACATAAGCCAAATGTGGCCCTCCTGGACTCTCCCCTCCTGCTTTGAGACTTCCCTTCTCATTGGTCCTTTTCCACGTCCTTTGCCCAGCTGGACTATGTTATTCAAGAAGATAATGCTTCTTGCCGGGCTCACTTTGGCAGCACATATACTATAATAATGCTTCTTGCCTGCCTGAATGGAGGATGGAGAGAGAGAGGGCTCCCTAGAACATCATCTAGGGAGCATCATCTAGAGATCTTCATCTAGAGAGCCTACATACAAAGGAATGTTACATCACACATTAATGCTTTTGCCCACCCACACCCCTTGTTTTTGCCTCTAACCCAGTGGCATACTCAGAAGGGAACATGGCTGTCAGGCTGAAAAGGACTCGCCATACACCCAGCAAATCTGTAACCTATGGAGCCACTAATGATGCCTGCATTATTGGGCTATGTTAAGGCTTACTAAGGGCTAATTTCCCCACAGGAATCACAATTACTGAAGTTTGAAATGCTGTCTGGCAGTGTCAATGCTGACACAAGCAGCACAACCGAGAGGCAAAGTCCTCATAGAGGACTGTACCTGTTAGATTGCTGCTGAAGGAATGCCATTTTTAAATGCTCTTCCCTGTAAAAACATACTAGCACTTTTCATTTATTTATTTGTGCATTGGTTTAGTTCTTTGTAAACTTCTGCAACTCGCAGTCTGCCACTTGAAGTTGCAGCTGAAGCTACATGCGACATAATACAGACAATGATTTTAAAAATGGTGGAGCTATAAAAGTGCTAGCACATTTGCCAAGCTAGCTAAGCAGGGTCCAGTATAGTTTCACATTGGATGGGGGCCACATGTTAAGATTCCTGCAGGGGGTTGGACTAGATGACCCTCGTGGACACTTCCAACTCTACAATTCTACGATTCTATGAAAATACAAACAATTACAATTTCATGACAGGGAGAAATGTTTTACACTAACCACCTTCCTGTAGTGCTATTTTTCAAAAAGTATTTTTTATAAAAGGCAACTTTAAAAAGTATCTTCCACCTACAGCTTCATCCATGTATTATGAAATACTTAAAAAATCAAGGGTTATGAATACTTTCCATAAGACAGTGGTTTCCAAACTTTCTTTTCTTTTTATAAGATATTTATTAAAGTTTCAAAAATAAAAGAGAGTTACAATAGTAATAATAAGAAAGAATAAAAAAAGGAAGAAGAAAATACAAAATACAACAAATTTACAAAAAAGTAAAAACAATTAAAAACAAATCAATCTTTCCATATCTTATCTTTCACTCACTTGTTTCCCTGACCTCCTCACACCTCCCTTTTTTTGTATTCCAGTTCAGTAAGTTAATTCAGCAAATCCTTTCCCTCTTTGTTTTTATCTTAGACCTTTGTCTTAATATATAATAATTGTATATTCTCATCTGTTAACAGTCCATTTTTACATACTCCTTGTAGCATTACTACTAAAAACCCCTTAGCTTCATTTCAACATCATCCTAACATTCATTAATTTTACAGTATTTCTGTAGACAGTCTTTAAATTTCTTCCAATCTTCTTCCACCGACTCTTCTCCCTGGTCTCGGATTCTGCCAGTCATTTCCGCCAGTTCCATATAGTCCATCACCTTCATCTGCCATTCTTCCAGGGTGGGTAGATCTTGTGTCTTCCAGTACTTTGCAATAAGAATTCTTGCTGCTGTTGTGGCATACATAAAAAAAGTTCTATCCTTCTTTGGCACCAATTGGCCAACTATGCCCAGGAGAAAGGCCTCTGGTTTCTTCAGGAAGGTATATTTAAATACCTTTTTCATTTCATTATAGATCATCTCCCAGAAAGCCTTAATCCTTGGGCATGTCCACCAAAGGTGAAAGAATGTACCCTCAGTTTCTTTACATTTCCAACATTTATTATCGGGCAAATGATAAATTTTTGCAAGCTTGACTGGTGTCCTGTACCACCTGTATATCATTTTCATAATATTCTCTCTTAAGGCATTACATGCCGTGAACTTCATACCTGTGGTCCATAACTGTTCCCAGTCAGGCATCATAATGTTATGTCCAACATCTTGTGCCCATTTAATCATAACAGATTTCACTGTTTCATCTTGAGTATTCCATTTCAACAGCAAGTTATACATTCTTGACAAATTCTTAACTTTAGGATCTAACAGTTCTGTTTCCAATTTTGATTTTTCCACCTGGAAGCCAATTTTCTTGTCCAGATTGTATGCCTCCATTATCTGATAATAATGAAGCCAATCTCGCACTTTATTTTTTAGTTTTTCAAAGCTCTGCAATTTCAATTTATCTCCCTCTTGTTCCAGAATTTCCCAATATTTCGGCCATTTGGCCTCCATATTGAGCTTTTTCAGAGCCTTCGCTTCCATCGGTGACAGCCATCTTGGAGTTTTATTTTCAAGTAGATCCTTATATCTTGTCCAGACATTAAACAATGCTTTCCTGACAATATGATTTTTAAATGCTTTATGTGCTTTGACCTTATCATACCACAAATATGCATGCCACCCAAATACATTGTTAAAACCTTCTAAGTCCAAAATGTCTGTGTTTTCAAGAAGCAGCCATTCTCTCAGCCAACAAAATGCGGCTGATTCATAGTAAAGTTTAAGGTCTGGCAGGGCGAATCCACCTCTTTCTTTTGCATCCGTTAGTATTTTGAATTTTATTCTGGGCTTCTTGCCCTGCCAGACAAATCTGGAAATGTCTCTCTGCCACTTCTTGAAACAGTCCATTTTGTCCACAATTTGTAGTGTTTGAAACAAAAACAACATTCTTGGCAATACATTCATCTTTATCGCAGCGATATGGCCTAGCAGTGAAAGCTTCAAATTTGACCATATTTCTAAATCTTTTTTCACTTCAGTCCAACATTTTTCATAGTTATCCTTAAATAAATTCACATTTTTAGCAGTCATGTTAACCCCCAAATATTTCACTTTCTTAACCAGTGTTAATCCTGTCTCCTTCTGAAACCTCTCTCTCTCAATTGCTGTTAAATTTTTCTCTAAAACCTTAGTTTTTGACTTATTCAACTTAAATCCTGCAACCTGACCAAATTCTTGGATCAGTTCTATAACTCTTTTAGTACTAGATTCTGGCTCCTGTAATGTCAATACTAAGTCATCTGCAAATGCTTTCAATTTATACTGTTTAGCTCCGACTTGTATACCCTTAACCAATTGGTCCCTTCTAATCATATTTAAAAGTACCTCTAGGACCGATATAAAAAGCAATGGGGAAATTGGGCAACCTTGTCGTGTCCCTTTCTCTATCTTAAATTCCTCCGTCACCACATTGTTAACAATTAGTTTAGCCTTTTGTTCAGAATATATTGCACTTATACCGTTTTCAAAACCTTGACCAACCTCCATCCCCTGTAGGTTCTTCTTCATAAAACTCCAAGAAATGTTGTCAAAAGCTTTCTCCATGTCCACAAATATCAAAACTGCCTTGGTATTAATATTCACTTGTAATTTTTCTAAAATATTGATTATGTTTCTCATATTATCAGACAAGTGTCTACCCGGGAGGAAGCCTGCTTGATCTTTATGAATCTCTTCCACTAGCACTTTTTTTAGTCTTTTAGCCAAAATATCTGCAAAGATTTTATAATCCACATTAAGCAGTGATATGGGGCGGTAGTTCTTGAGCTGCGTCTTTTCAGTCTCTGTTTTTGGTATAAGTGTGATATACGCTTCCTTCCACGACTCTGGTGCCCTTTTCCCATCCATTATTTCATTACAGACTTCCTTTAAAGGTTGTACTAACCATTCTTTTAAAGATCTATGGTATCTAGAAGTCAGTCCATCCGGTCCTGGAGATTTACCTAATTGCATATTCTGAATGGCACCTTCTACCTCCTGTTCAGTTATTTTGTAGTTCAACATTAATTTATTTTCTTGAGAGATTTTTTTGTAATCCATTTATTTTCAAAAATCGATCTACATCAATTTCTTTCTGTGGCCCTTGTGTATATAATTGTTTAAAATACCTCTGGAAACAGTTTCTAATCTTGAACTTTCCCCCCATGGACCACTTTAGAATTACTCAAGGTCCTGTGGGTCCTGTTGTAGCAATTGTACTAGGTGCTATATGATTTTTAATTTTATTTTTGTGGCTTCTTTTATTTCTAATATTGTGTTGCAGTTTGCACTCCTCTACAGAATTCAGACTGTGAGGCTATAAAATACAATACAAGAAACTAAAACAGCAATTAAAAATCAATATGATTATTTAATGCAGATTTACCACGGCTCACCTGAATGAAGTTTGTGGACCACTGCTTTTCCATAGACCACACTTTAGGAGCCCATATTTATGTTAAGCACATGGATTACTTTAATTAGAAAAATATACATTTTTTAAAGTATAATTAATCTCACTTCAACACACACAAGGAGAAACTGGAAAAGGAATGGATCCCACTTACATGTCTCTAAAAGCAAAGCCATAACTTAAGCTACTCATAACACATGGACCCAGTGTGGATTAGTGGAGAGAGTATTGGAGTAGGATCCAGAAGACTCAGGTTCAACTCCACCCATGAAACTCACTTAGGCTGCAATCCTAACCCACTTACTTGGGAGTAAGCCACACTCAACTCATCAGGACTTACTTCTGAGTAGACATGGGTAGTATTTTAGTCTGTGACCCTTGACCACTCAGCCTAACCTACCTTACAAGTTACTGAGAGGCTTAAAAGGTGGATTCAATATTTGTGTCCCTGAGCTCCTTGCAGGAAAGGTGGCTACGCAGATAATAATAACTGATCTGAGATAAATGTATTTTGTATTAAAGCATCTACACCTATAATTTAGATTGGACTGTACGTATTATAAGAAGGAGCCAAGCAAGGACGTTTGAACAATGATACCAGTTTAAGCTCCCTCCAAATCCTATGAAAAGTAATATTGCAGGTAAATCTTGTCTCCTTTGAAATAGCTTGGAGTTTTGCCACTGACCTCAAGATAACTGGGATTTCTGCCAGAATTCTTTATGTATGCTTAAAATGGTCTGCTAAATTTGCTTTGGATCCCCTAGCATACCTGACCTTTGCTTTTTGCAGAACTGCTTGGGAAAATGCACACAAGCTAACTATCTCAGCAAGATAAGGAGCCTTGAGCTGATCCTGTAACTTGTTATAAGGTGTTTTGTAAACCCATGATCAGTCACTTACTATTTTACATGGAAATAAGCCATATTTTCTGTCAACCTATTTTTGCATAAATGAGTTTAAGGTCATACCCTCACTGAATTAGACAACATATGCTTTAGACTTCAAGCCATCTTATCCAAAGTAAGGTGGCTGAAGTCAATAGAACTTCTTTAGCTGTCTGAATCATTCATTCAAGAGTAGCCCCATTGTCTGTAGTGGGATTTCAGCGAGTGCATTCCAGTTATGAGCCATGTGTCTTGAAGATACCAGTCTTCAAAAATATATGATCAATGAGTAATACGTTTTCAGAAATAAGTCCATTTAGGTATGCCACTGAACAAACCAAAACAGCACCCCGATACAACAGAGTTGCTATCAAATACTGCTGTTCCAATTTCCAAATGTTCCAATTTCTGTTCGCCAGACTGATGTAATATTTTCAGTTAATTTCATACACTGGTACCTCAGGTTACATATGCTTCAGGTTACAGACTCCACTAACCCAGAAATAGTGCTTCAGGTTAAGAACTTTGCTTCAGGATGAGAACAGAAATCGTGCTCCAGTGGTGCGGCGGCACCAGGAGGCCCCATTAGCTAAAGTGGTGCTTCAGGTTAAGAACAGTTTCAGGTTAAGTACGGACCTCTGGAACGAATTAAGTACTTAACCCAAGGTACCACTGTATTAAAATAGCCAGTTGGTTGTTGACTAGACCAGCCAGTTTTGGGGACCCTTCAACAGATTTGTTTTATTTATGTCACCTTCATCTGAATTTTTTATTATTATTATTATTATTATTATTATTATTATTATGCTTTCATACAGGCGCATATGAGCAATACAACTGACAGGGAAAGGGTTTGGCTACTGTGCAAATGCAATCCCTCACACCATTAGCACAGTCTTTATAACAGCTGTTGGAGTTTGACTGTCCTGCCTCCAATTTGGGTATTATTTAGGCTAGGTTCCTATCTCCTAGCCTCTCAGCTTCACTTGGCCTGGCTTGGTGAAGTTGCATTGCCTGTTAACTGGTTCCTCGGGCATCTTGGCAGTGGGAGAATTCACAGTAGCATCAGGGAATGAAAGGAAGAAAATCCATGCTGTCCCCTCCCCAGAAACTGGACTTGTTCTCCCATCTTAGCCCACTCAAGATGGCACCATTTTCAGAAGTGAGATTACACTGGCGGCAGGACATCAAATAACAAGCCTTGCTGGGGCCTCAGGCCTTCCTCCAGAAAAAGGAGGGATGCTAGAAGAGCTTCTGATACCAGCCCAGTTCTAAGTCCTCACTTTATCCACTATGCTACAGTGTCTATCTGCAACCATGTTAGTTTAAACCTGATTGCTTGCAATTGGATGTGTGCATTTCTGTGTCCCTATTAGAGCAAACAGAAATTACATTGCAATCATGTTTCCCTACATTTTATGCATTTTAAAATTTTCGTGTGAAATCTGAGAATTGGGGGTGGATGGATAAATACTCCCAAGAGTGTGCATCAAAAGCATTCTCTGTTTGCTTTTCTTTTATAAGTTTGAACACTGGAGTGTTTCTGTAAGAACGTTATTAAAAGGAATCCAATTTTTTAAAACAAAAAACAAATCCCAGCCTTTTTGGTACTTAACGTCTTAAAAGCCAAGCTTCTTTTTACTAGCCATGCCTATGTAGACCACTAAATTCTTTGAACCTATATTCTGCTATAATTCTAAGGTTTATTAGTAAGTTTCACCAGACAACAAAAATATTATTAGTCTGAAAGAAAGGGGCAGTGATCGAAATGTAATCTCACAATATCATGAGGCAATATCAAGCTTAATACATGTATGTAACAAGGACCGAGGCTCTGAAAAACCAAACCATCCATAAATTTACCATTTTTATTGACAGCGTGTCTTTTAACCCTAAACAGCAATGGAAGAAGACCAATAAATGAAACATTTACTGAATAACTTGCCTTATTTTCAAGTGGTGTGTGATTCCTTTCTAGCTGTCTCTAGAAGATGTTTTTAGCCTAATTTGCTCCCTAGAAATTTCACTCACTAGAGTTCTACATCTATGACGTTTCATTGCCTGAAGCCAAGTCTGAATAAGAACTTTCTTAAGATATACTTATCCTAATGCCCGTCTATAAGCATTGGGCTCCTTTAGTTTGATTTATTTGTACTATACTGATATATAGTTTGCATGCATTCTGACATCCAGTTTCACAGGACAACTCTTAAGGTTTCCATTTATTTATCTTATTTAGATACAGTTCTTGAATTTATGTGCCACATTCCCTACCAATGAAAATTGTGCCTGAAGCAGTGCATAACCACAACAAAACAATAAAAAATGTGACAAAACACAAATCTAAAAAAACCCTTTCTGAAAACCCAGTAACATCTAAGAGAGTAGTAACAGAGCCAGGTAAAATTCCCCATAGATAAACAAAAGGAGTTACTATTATCAGCAAGCAGGAGACACTGAGAAAAGAGCCAGAGAGAAAACATGTAAAGATGAGGTGCCATGTGTCTCAGTTGGCAGCAAAGTGTTCCAGTTCATTTAAAACAGATGTAGGTGCTTTCAATCTCATGTTTACCACCACAATGTATAAGAGGAGAAGAAAGGGGATGTCAAGGATTTCCTTCTGCTGGATGCAATGTAGCAAATGTTAGCATCCTATCAGTTGAATTAGTGTGCAGCTAAATGTTTCAATGGGTCTTAAACATGAGCGACCTCCATTGGATTGTGTCCTTTGCATTTGAAGACTGGGACACTTATCACACCTAAAATGGTCACCACTTAACTACATCAGTGCTTTTTTCCCCCTAAAAAAAATGTTTAGGGTTACTCTCATTTTCCTACTCATATTGAAATACAGTGGTACCTCAGGTTAAGAACTTAATTCGTTCCAGAGGTCCGTTCTTAACCTGAAACTGTTCTTAACCTGAGCTACCACTTTAGCTAATGGGACCTCCCGCTGCCGCACCGCGATTTCTGTTCTCATCCTGAAGCAAAGTTCTTAACCCGAGGTACTATTTCTGGGTTAGCGGAGTCTGTAACCTGAAGTGTCTGTAACCCGAAGCGTCTGTAACCCGAGGTACCACTGTACTGCCCCTCAATGAGTCCAAACCTAATTCACAAAATGTTTAGGGGTATGCGTACCCCTGTGTCCCCCTAGAAAAAAGCACTGACTACACCTAAAATAATAAATATGCAATATAATAAAGGGAGGTATGTCTAGTAGGGGTGCAGCACATTGAAATGAATGAAACAAGTGAACCACTACTATAGTTAAGTCCCATTCATTGTGTTGGATTCACCTATAGTACCCTGTCAGCGGCAGCCCTACACAAGGACTTCCATTTGTGGAACGGCCCTTTCCTACTCTCCTCCTCGTCCTGTGCGCCCACTGAAATTGGCCCCTTAGAGCCAGGAGAAACCCCAGAACAGCATGCAGCAGGAAGAGAGTGGGGATGATTCCATGTGACAAGCTGAAATGCTTGCAATGAATGGACTGTTGGGAAGAATATAAAGTTGAACTCCACCCGTTGTTTTCAGTGGGACTCATCCGCAACTTACTATACCTGGATAAAGGCATAAGGATGAGATACAGTGCAGTCACAGCAGATGTTCACTAGTGCCACAGGCCTTGTCTATCCTCCTCTTCCCCACTCCACCACATTCCCTGCAAAAATCTTCTCTAGAGAGTTTGGGAACCACCGGATGTCCCACTGTGCTAGCAAAGATCCTTTTGCACAACTGAATCTCTCTCTCTCTAAATGTTTAATGTCTGACCAGATCCATTATCATGAAAGTGATTAATGCCCTAAGCTACCCACCCTTCCCCCCTATACTGCTTAAAAATAAAATAAAATATAAAAATAAAATAAAGTGTGTGTGTGTGTGTGTGTGTGCATTATCTGCTATTTAGTGCATCCACGAACACAAGTCAAATGAGCAGCTTCTTGCTTTTTTCAAGCAGACTGTCACTAGTATGCTCAGATACATGATTCTCTTTGCAGCTGAGAAATGAAGCTCCTGCATACAAAAAAGACGTGGCAAGGGAGACGTTTCTGGTTTCGGCTGTTGTCTCAGGCACATTCAGTATGTGTGTAGCCTAAGGGCATAAGTAAGCAGAGGAGATAGAATGGACAGGCCTTCCTGTAGTACAGTTAAGTGTCAATCTGCTATCCAAGTAATATGTACAGTAACAACATCTAGAGTATTCCCAGAGAGATCAATATCAAGAGTACCTTTGAGAATTTCTATTATTTTATATTTATCTATCTTGGGAGAATACAGAAGCCTGAATCAGAAGCAGTGCTCTGGTTGTCATTCGCTAGGCTATATAGACCCTATCATAAAGAAAACAAAGTCCTTGTGTCAGAAAAGCTGCAAACTATATAAATTTAGGCTGCAATTCTAAACCCACTTACCTGTGAATAAGGTCCATTGAATTCAATAGGATTTACTTCTAAGCAGTCATGGCTAGGATTGGGCTGCTGTCCATCCAGCTTAAATCGAAGAAAATAATGATCCCAGAGCACCAATATGTAAACACTCTTGTAATTTTAATATTTGAAGTTTTATTTTGTCTAATATTTTGTCGGGAGCTGCTCAGAGTGGCTGGGGCAGCTCAATCAGATGGATGGCATATTATTATTATTATTATTATTATTATTATTATTATACAGTGGAACCTTGGTTTTTGAGCGTCTTGGAAGCTGAACTATTCGTAACCCAAACGCCAAAAACCCAGAAGTGAATGCTTCTGTTTTCGAACTCGCCTCTGAACGGCTTCCGAGGCGTATTTCTCCATTGAAATTGCCAACCGCCCATTGCGCCTCAGTTGTCGAAGGTTTCGCAAGTCAAACGATCTTCCAGAACGGATTACGTTCGACAACTGAGGTTCCACTGTATAATAATTAAGGAGAATAAAAGTGGCATGCGGCATGGGTAAATTAACAGATACCTATTCCCTCTTGGTGCCTGGTCTTGGGCATTTCTCAGTGAGGATGTGTGCATAGAAGAAGAGTCGGGAAATGTGGGGTTTTGTTGCTATATGCAGTGAAGCTGGATGGATGTCTTTCATTTATTTTAAAATATTCACATTCTGAAAGCCCTGTGTCCCCCAACACAGTTTGTGCCCGTGTGTGTACTTCTGAATAGGCCTAAAGTGATTGATTAGCCACTAATAACACTTCCACTCTTTAAGGGCAATACTGTTGAAGTGTCTTTATTTAGGTTGCACTCCTGAACACACTTACTAAGGAGTAAGACTGACTGGATACTATGGGACTACCTTCTAAGTAAACCTGCACAGGATTGCACTGTTAGGCTACAAATCTCTGCGGTTTTCTTGGCTAGTAAAGCAAGGATGAGACACTCACCAGACAATAGCAATTTGAAAATTATGAAGTATAATGACTCCATGAGACGTAAGCTTTTCCAGTCCATGACTGTATTTATATGAAATGTGTTGTATAACACATTGCACAAAATGCGATGTACAAAAACCCATTGTTCTTCTGCGATTTGTGGAACTGCAGACCAAGTAAGACCACACAAACCACCGACACCCTCAGAAATTATTTGCTGGCTCAGTCTGTTAAAGGTGCACCACATAAAGAAAAGAAATGTAAATAAAACAATCAGGTTTTGCATTGTTGCCCTGCAGTGAAGGTTGAAAAGAAACACTGTGCTTTAGAAAACATTTGATTTTAAGGCCTGGGATATGTTAATTAGAATATTTTAAGTAATATGCTTTAAGTGGGGGGGGGGGAGTCTTGTCTAGACATATTACTAAATGTGCATAGTAAATTAAAGGCGAGGCTCTTAAAACTTATACAAAGATCTCATTTGCAACTAAGCATGACTAAAATGGTATTTTAATAGGTGTGATGATTCCATTAGGACGATGGCAGGCTAACAGTGCAAGACACGTCTACTCAGAAGTCAATCCAATTGAGTTCAACAGGGCATACTCCCAAGTAAGTGTACTTTAGGCTAAGTTACAGAATGCTAAAACTGTTGAACTACAAGATTTAAAAATACAAAAGATTTCTCATTTAATACTTCTCAGGATTGCTTGAAACACTTTCTGTATTTGGAATACAAATATATTCATATATGTCTGAAGTTGCCATCATCTTCTCTTGCCTATATGATAGTAAAA
This sequence comes from Podarcis pityusensis, assembly GCF_964106645.2. Classification (NCBI taxonomy): domain Eukaryota; kingdom Metazoa; phylum Chordata; class Lepidosauria; order Squamata; family Lacertidae; genus Podarcis; species Podarcis pityusensis. The sequence goes on along the minus strand of NC_138032.1, from coordinate 49,283,878 downwards.
GCTGCGGCCAGAGCTTCTGTGGGATCTCAAGGCACTCATGATCATGCAATGTCACTTCTCTATATGGTTGTGGCAAACGCTCACAATGAGTATTTTAAATTATATGAAGTTCCACTCAAAGCACGTGTTTGCACCAGAAGAGGGACTTCAGTTTGCACTAGAAGGGGAACTTCATAATATGGAACATCACAAAGAAAAAAAGCTGTTGTGGTACAGAATTTGTTTGGATTTCATAGGTTCTCAGATATTATTCTAGATTCCATAAAGACTAAATAGTGGGCAGAATTTGACTTTTATACGGGGTGCTGTATGGTGGAGTTAAACTGTGGTACAACTTGTGCAAATAGGTGGGAAGAAGAGAAGGATTGCAGTTTGTTGCTTCATACTTTTTAGTGTACTGATCAATAGCAATACAGACAAAAAAGAACTTTTTGTAAAAAAAAAAAAAAAAGGTTGCTGTGTTTTTGGCCCATACAGTGGAACATTAGGCAATGGGACAGGCAATCCTTCCTGCGCAAACATTGTTTGTATATGAAGTGAGAAGTGGTTAGTCAACTTTGTCCCACTGACATTCCCATTGTTGTGCTATGTTGTTCTCTTCTTCTAGGCTTTTAGCTAGCAAGGAGTATTTTATGGGCTTTGCAGCATATTCCTGTGAACTTCTTTTATGAATTGTGCCCATGATACCCAAATTCAAAACCGAAAGCCAGTTTTACACAATACAGTGGTACCTCAGGTTAAGTACTTAATTCATTCCGGAGGTCCGTACTTAACCTGAAACTGTTCTTAACCTGAAGCACCACTTTAGCTTTACCACAGTGGTACCTCGGGTTACATACGCTTCAGGTTACATGCGCTTCAGGTTACAGACTCCACTAACCCAGAAATATTACCTCGGGTTAAGAACTTTGCTTCAGGATGAGAACAGAAATCGTGCAGCAGCGGTGCAGCGGCAGCAGGAGGCCCCATTAGCTAAAGTGGTGCTTCAGGTTAAGAACAGTTTCACGTTAAGAACGGACCTCCAGAACGAATTAAGTTCTTAACCCGAGGTACCACTGTATGCTGAACCTGGAGAAGTAGCTCCAGTTGTCATGGAGGCCCCACTATAGACATGTATAGCATCTGAATACATGTATTGAAAGATATTGCACTGATGTAATTTAGCCCCAAGTGTAAACTTTCTCTCACTGACTGTAAATTTGATAAAACTAAAAATAAATCACTTTGTTGCCTGTCCTGTGTAAAGGCAGAAATAATCTTATCGTAGTGCCTGAGGGCTTGTGTGAATGTTTTTTTGTGAGTGCGTTCATTGGGAAAGTGGGGGAGGGAGAGAAATAACAGTGTTCTCATATATCAGCAAAATACTGGAGATAGAAATCTCTGCTGTTGCTGAGCTTTTCTGTTCCGGGCCTAGGAGACCTGAATATTATTAAGGGATCTGTCGCAAAGAGCATCAATCTGGCATGTAGTTGAGCCAGATATCTCTTTGCCAGGAACTGGGAAGGGGAGGGGAGAAAAGCTATAACAGCAGGCTTGCAGTCAAGGAATGGCAGGCTTTGCTTTGATTCAAGAAAGTCTGGGCACAAATATCTTCCTGGACAAGGATAACATCATGGACTTTGGGGAGCATATTAAGTCACCCCCTGCCTGAGCCTTGGTAGCAAACCTACTTGTGATAGATCCAGTTTTGGATTCATTTGTTAAGGGCTTGAATGATGACTCTCTTTACTTTTCAGCATCCAGATAATGTGGTTATGATAACAGGTTTTGCTGCGATACTTAGGGAAAATGTCTAATTAATTTCAAATAAAGCAATAAGGCACAAATAAACAGAAACACAAAGTGAACAGCAGGCAGGATGGCTTAGATTTTTGTGCCTTTCCTCAAAATACTTCCTAGATTGGTCTTCTTTATTCTTGCTTATTTGTAAAACCTACCTTCATTTATTGATGTAGCAGGGTTGACAGTGGTCATTAAACTAAAAGAGAAATAAATAAGAGTTGAATTAACTACTAGAAAGCTTTCATGTTTACATAACTTCCAACTATGGCTTCAGCTAATATGGCAAGTCAATCATTTACAGCAGAGGTTGTCAATGTGGTACCCTCAAGATGGTTTGGGCTACAACTTCCATAATCCCTAGTCTAGGTTTTGTACTTAGACTAGTGATACTCAGGCTTTCGATGTCAATTTGTTTTAAAGGAACCCCAAACTATCTACTATGTATCCCCTGGACATTACAGATAATTATGAAACAGCTGGTAGAATCCACACTTCATTCACTGTTCTGGTGTTCTGAAACTCATTGTGGCTCTATGCAATCTGAGAATGAACCCTAAAATGTACTCAACACTCCCCTGAACCTTCACACTGTAAGGGAAGATTGGTGGCAGTATTGGCACACTTGCTTTCTTTTACTTAACCTCCCCACTGATAAATTCCAGTGGCCACAGGAGTCAACAGAATATAGTTTGAAGGCCACTAACTTGGGTGAAAGCAGGGAGGAAAATATTAAGGTGTCAAGTGTTGCTATCACAAATTCTCTATATTAACTTATATAGGCCTTTAATCCTATGGTGTAACTTGATGTAACTTTAAGTATATAGAGTATATTCCTTTGCTGATAAATTTTATATTTTCAGAAAGAGCAGATATCCCTGTGCAGTATCCCAGTCCTAGATAAAGATGCCTTGGAGGAATAGCAAGGCTGGCCCCCCTGGTCTTTATAGTTATGCACTGATGTGTGAATTCAAAATTATCTATCTTTCTTAGTTGGAAGAAGAAGAAGAAGAAGAAGAAGAAGAAGAAGAAGAAGAAGAAGAAGAAACAACCACTTTTAGACCTGCTTTCAGTCTGGCTATATGGAAAAGAAGAAACACATTATTATATTATCAGTCCATGGATAGATCTTTCACATGAAGTGTAGGATTTATACCCAGATAGCAAAGCTCTTTCCTGTAGCATGATATGCATAGCAGGAAAAAAATATTAGCAAAGAATATGCTAATGGATGGTAATTCGTACACTGTGATCAGTGTAGAATACTGTTTACAAGTTCTTTTGTTCGGTATTTTATTCTTGGCAAAGGGGAAAAAATAACAGATCAAGAGAATCACTGCAACCTAATTTCATATATTTTGCTGATTTTTGGAACAAAGGAAGAGGAACTGAATCTATGTAACTCCAGCACAATGGATGTACTTCTGACAGAAAATACTTGTTTTGTAAAGCTTTTTCCCTCAGATAATTTTTCATGTCCCCTCCTCAGCATTTGTTAATTTCTCCACTCTAGCCAGACTGTCAGCTCTTTGGGAAACAGGAGCCAATCGTTGGAGATTACCATTCTGAAATCTCTTTGTTGGCACTGTTTGCAAAGTGTTATTCCTTTAAATGAATATGACCTCAAAATTAGATGCATAAATAGAGATGTCGATCTTCAGCTATCAGACCAATTCCTTTAAAGGAGTAAAAGAATGTGACTAAGAACTAGCTGAAGCTCAACAGCAGCATTGAAGATAGAGCATTTATTTGAGTGCTTAAATAGACACTTAAGAGCCTAGCTTTGCACAATTATTAATAGACTAGAATGTAATCAAGTTATCACAAGGGAATTTAGAGCTGTTCTGCACTTTTCCTATCAAAACGTACAGAAGCAAACTAACTGATGGATTTTATTCTGGACAATAATATATCTTGAAGCTGATGAGGTTATCTACCAGTGCTTGAAGCAGTAATAAAACAATTACACTAACATTAACACCTTTTGATAAATAGTTCTCACGTCTCGGAACACTCAGCTCATAACTGATATATGGCTCCTTGTGCTGAGGAATATTAATCTATGAAATCTATCTTATCAAGTGGATTTGGCCGTATTTGATAGAAACATTTCACGACAAAGGCTTGTGAGGATGAGTTTTCTGACCACAGCTGCTAACACTGAATCAGAGAGTTGACTCCTGAATATCCTCCCTTATTGTTTTGGACACAGGTTGTTGGGTAGCGGTGGCAATTAGAAGGAATAGAAGCTCCACCGCCCAGTTAGGTTGCTGCATAGGACTTTGAATACTAGCCATAAACTGTGAAGGAAGGGGAAAGTGGCATGGAACAGGAATGGTGCTACACAACTGGGGTCATCAGGCTCCACAAGTCTGAGGACGGCAGCTGTAGCAATCAGCTGTAAAGTGTTTAGAGAAGGGGATTATTAAAAGCTGTGGAAAACCTGCCAGATCATAAAAAAGGCTAAAGAAGACATGTTGTCTTTTCCTGCCCTGGGAATAAGGAAGTTTGTGAAGAACAGCTGAGAATACAGAAGAATCAATTTTTGTGCTGAGTTCCTTTGATTAACAAACTGCCTGGTGGATAAGGATGGCGGGAACAGGGAAAATGAGATCAGGAGCCAGGGGGAAGAAATATCAGTATTATTTCCATCCTGTCCTTGCATTGTTATGACAATGTAGTAAATGAAATGGAACCAAATGGTTTGAATCCAACATGTGGAGAGACACAGATTCCCCACCCACTTGGGCACTGCCCTCAGTCTGCCCCAAACTGTCTGCCTTCTTATTTGCAATGTCCAGGGGCAAGGGACAGCACTGCCTGTCAAGTTACTCTTCCTTAGTCTCAATGTTGTCTTCATAGAACTCATAAAGAAAGAGGATGGGGACAAAAGTAGTTGGCCCTCCTGTCATTGGCTATGCCTTTACCTACTGCTGGGCTCCCTGCATTTCAGCTTACCAATCCAAATGGGCAGCAGCCAAATGGGCAGTTCCCCACCATTGCCCAATTGCAACCAACTGTGCCCCGGCTTCCAACATTTTGGTCCATCCTCCCTCTCAAACTACCATTTTGTTTCACTTTGCCTCCAAACTGTTGCCACCCATTACTGCTGTTGTCTTAACTTTTTCTTCTCCAATTCCAAGGTCTTTACAGCAATGTCAATAAATGTTTCGATATTTTAGCTCATCAAAGCCTTTTACTCAGAAATGACAGGGACACATTCTGCAGAATCTTGTAGTCAGAAGAAATGATGATTGAAATTGATTTGTATTCCATGGTTTTGTATCTTTTGGCTAACACCAAATATATGGACCAAACAGTTGAGATGGGACTTCTGGAAACTGCAATTATATGAATGTCTGTAGCAGGAAAATGTTAATAAAGGGCAGCCCATGGAACTGAGGTTAAGTATTTTCATACTTCTCAGCTAACCCAGTAATGTCCCTGAATTCTCATTAAAAATGATCTCCATAATCTTGCTTTACCTCATTAAGAAAAGTGCAATTTGAGGAACAAGAAATAGAACTTCAACAGGGAGAAAAGGTCTGTGATTTCATTTCTAAATCTTCAGTCTTAGCTTTCTGAAAGTAGTACAGTATCCATCAAACCCAAGTATAAATTTTATTTGTAAAGTTTGTAAACAATGACATGTTCCAAAAAGAATGGATCCTTATGTTTATTAAATTTTCCTCTAATGATTGCTTAAATGTTTTTATATAGGATGATCTATGTGCACATTAGCTAACAGAGTTGGTGTGGTGTAATGGTTAGAGCATTGGACTAGCACCTGGGAGACCAGGGTTCACCTGGGTGACCTTGGGCCAGTTGCCGTCTCTCAATCTAACCTACCTCACAGGGTTGTTCTGAGGAGAAAACGGGGAGAAGAACCACCATAACCACCACCTTGAGCTCCTTGGAGGAAAGTGGTATATAAGGGTAATAAATGAATGAATAATAAATACAGAATCATATACATGCCTTATAATCCAATATTCAACATAGGTTGAATACCCCCAAATACTACTGGACTACAACTCCAATCATCCCTTTCCATTGGACATAGTTGTTGGGTCTGATGGTACTTGGGAGTCCAATAACATCTAGAAGGCCACAGGTTCACCATCCCTGCCACATAGGAAGAACAAACCAAGAGGTAGGACTAAGGAACAAGCAACAAATCAGAATGAAATGAAAAATCAGGACTGGAGAACAAACCAGATAGCATAAAGAACATGCTAGGATAGAGTAACACACCAGACCTAAAGAAGACCTTGTTGCTCAAGCAAAGCTCATCCAGAAAAAGGAAGCCCCTTAAACTCCTTCTTTCTTAGAAAGATTCAGCCTGGGTGCGTGGAATCAGTTCAGAAGGGTCTTCACTAAAAAAGGCTCTTCCAAGTGAGGACAGCCACCTCCTGTTCTACTAACCCTGATGGCTATGTTCTACTGCCACTCTCAGGGGTAGTATGATTCTGAACACCAGTTGCTGAAACCCACAGGAGGGGAGACTGCTGTTGCACTCAATTCCTGCTTACACCCTTTCTACCTTCAACTGGTTGACCACTGTGGCAACAGGATGGGCCACTGGCCTGATCCACCAGACTCTTCTTATGTTTTTAGTGGTTCACCACAGACAGATTCCAATAGCTCTGATACCTGGATGCTGCTAACACAGTGGTTTTTGATACCATGGACTATATCCTCCTTCTGGACTGCCTGTAAGGGTTGGAGTTTGGAGGTATCTGAAAGGCACCTCACTCCAACTTGTAGATCCTTCACATACAATCTGGAACAGATCAGTGGCGTAGCGTGGGTTGTCAGCACCCAGGGCAAGGCAAGTAATTTGCGCCCCCTAACCCGTGGATTTGCGCCCCCTAACCCGTGGATTTGCGCCCCCTAACCCTAACCCCCAGATGTTGCGCCCGGTGCGGCCGGCCCCCCCTGCACCCCCCACGCTACACCACTGGAACAGATAGATAGTATGATTGTGAGCACCCTATCTAAACCATACTGCATCTACGAGGCAGGATGCACAAAGGAAACTTTAAAAACCCAAAATCTCTTTTGAATAGACTCTTTCACTGCTGTTTCACTATACCTGCTCTGATGCTGGCATCTATTAACATTCCAATGAAGCAATTGGACAGGCCGTACCTGGTACACTCGAAAGAACAAGAGGTGCTTTCTACATGGTCTCATCAGGACCATTCAAGCAAAAGACAAGCAGTCAAGAAAGGAAGAATGCCCATTAAGAGGGAACAATTTGTGGAATACAAATTCTCATATAGTCACATGATATTTTCAGGAGCAACAATATACTTAGAACTAGATCCAGTCACAGTTAAGCACTTTTAAGTCCCATTGATTCCAGTAGAAGGGAGTTAAACTCATAGAAGGGTTAATCATGAGCTGAACTCTTTTTCCAACAAAATAAATTGATGAAAGTTAAGCATATATGCAATGAAACCACTGAAATAAATTGGACTTAAAATGTCTCAATTTTGATTGGAGCAGATCCAATAATTATTCCTTAACTGTCTTATATAGTGCCTTTATTAAGTGAGATCTTAGAATTTTGAATAAACACTCATAAACTAATAGGACATTTTGCACTGCTGAATTTTGCTGTGCAGATTTAAATATTTCTTTTCCCTCTGTATAATCAAAGCATAAATTAACGGGAATTCTAAGAAACCTAGAAATCAGTTTTGAAATCAGTACACTTTTGAAAGATTCAGCCCACCATCTTGGTTCAAAATGGCATCCAACTGTATTGAAACAGAGAAAAACCTGCTCCTTGAATGTAAAATTTGGTTAAAATACACTCGTATTGGAGTGCTCTGTAGACTGATAGCTGTGGTCTTATATATACTAGCCTTTTGTGCTCTTTCACTCTTGTCTGATGTTCCTAACCCTTCTTTTAGACTTTTTTGGGGGATATATATATATATTCTGTTTTAACTCCTTTTAGTTTTAGGGGCTTTTTAAGTGGTTTTCTTTAGATTTTAAAAGATTTTAAGTGATTGTACCCCTCCCTCCTTATGCTGGTCTACAACCGTAATAAAGTGTTGTTGTTGTTGTTCTCTCTCTCTCTTTCGCTCTCTCTCTCTCTCTCTCTCTCACACACACACACACACGTATGAATGGATAACATAATTTGTTGGCTTTAGGGCTCTGCACAGTCCCTCCCACTCGGGTTCCTAACCTGATATGATTCTGGCCCAATTTGCAGGAGGTACTGCAGTGCTGCTGTACATGCCTGGCTGTACATGCCTGTACATGCTGTACATGACCAGCTTAGCCTCCTCATTCTGCAAACCACCACCCCAATCAAGTAAAACAATAGAAATACTTAACGAACTGACCATTCATGTTGGTTCATGCCCCCCTCCCGCATTGTTGTCTCCAGTGTGTCCTGGCTCAGTGTGGTTCAGGCCACACTGTGTTGCCACCCGCAAACATTTCCAAGCATAGACCAAAACCTGCTCCTCAATCTCAGGAATGGTCATGTCAAATTGGGCAATGATATCTTCAGCGGCATCCATGTTGGTGCACTTTAAAAACTGAGCCAATTGGGCAATGGTACACCAAACTGGGTGATGGTATCTTCAGAGGCATCCAAATCAGTGGTTTGTTTGTCTCCATGTTATGTATCTTCATTGCAGCTTGCTGCACTATCATGGCTTTGTTTACTGTTCCTGCTGCACCCACACCCTTCTGCTATCTGATTTTGCAGCCAAGATCAAAGGGGAGTAAAGAAACACAACCGATAGGATTGTAAATATTCATTCATCATGATCGCCATTGTTTATAGGTATCTTTTGAAAAGAGGATTATTTTCTCACCGTGGAGAAACTAATTCAAAATCCCAGCAAGATTAGCTTGCCCCAGTCATAAGGCAGAGGATCAGCAGCTGCTAGGAGCCTGCTCCCCCTTGCTTCCAGAATGAACTTGGCTGTGCTAGTTGATCAGTTGCCCTATGATTGTAAAGGTGAGGGGATGGGCATTTGGCCATGAGCCAAAAATGAAGGGCTACAGAAAGGTGGTGCCTGTCTTTCATAAATAGAAATTAAGAACACAAGAAAAGCTCTGCTGATTAGGACAAAAGCCATCTACTTAGGGACGTCCCATCCAGGAAGCAGATTGAGGCAGTTGCATCAGGCGATGGAATCCAATGTACAGCGGCACAGGTGTACCTTCCTGCTGCTGCCAGAAAAGTGTGGAGAAGCCGCTGCAGCAGCTTTTGGGTTCCAGCAAGATCCCAATGAGATTTGCCAGGACCCCGAAGCCTCAGCCGTGTGACCCTGGCAAGCCAGGCTTCAGCGGGGGTGGCAAGGGAACCTGGGTGGTGAGCAACAGGTGGTGCATGTACAGGGCAGCACCATCCCGTTTCACCTCAGGTGGCAAAACAGGGCAGGCCGCCCCTGTACTACTCCAGCAACTTATTCTTACAGTGGTCAACCTATGGGAAACCAGTGAACAGGACCTGAATGCAAAAGCACTGTCCCCATCTTTGAGACTCAGCAACTGGTATATGTGGTTGTCTCTTTTTATTATTTTAAAATGTTAACAGATATTATTGCAGGCTACTTCAAGGATGAAGCAGGGAATAAAATATAGTCTGCCACTTTGAAACCTCACCTCTTGAGCAAGTGGTAGCCGACAAAACTTTGGGGGAAAGCAAGGCGACGGGGCCTGAGCTCCATGGCAGATTAGCTGCTATGCACACAAAAGATCCCAGTCCAATCATCAGCTTCTCCACGTAGGTCTTGGAGAAACCCCCAGACTGAAATCTTGGACAGACACTGCAATTCAGTGTGGGCAGTACTGTGCTGGTCTGACTCACAGAAGCTTCCTGTGTTCCTATGATCTATCTATGCACACACACCTTTTAAAACCATAGTTAACTAAAGCAAGGAAATTTGTCCCACTCCAGGCAAGCATAATTGACAGCAAGGCAACTCCAAACCAAATGAGTCTTCCAGACGTTTGCAGGGCACACAAGTGTTTGTGGGTTGTCAGTCAGGCATGCCTCAAGCAGGCACTTTGCATAGGCAAGGGCCACAAATCAGAGCCCACTGTGAGCCGGATATTTTAGGTACAGTTCTCCTAGTGCTTGGAACTCAGTTTTTTCCTGGTTCTAAATAGCAAGAAGGAAGTTCCAATGATGCGTACAGATTTGATCTGCAGGATTGTGCCTGAGGTCTAAACGGCTTTTGCCGTTCAAATATAAATGCAACTATGCTAGCCTGAGGAAGCTTGCTCTAGTGGTCCATTAGTGCAGTGCAAGCGGGGGGTGGGGTGGGGGGAACTCTAGCTTTTGTTAATTGCTGGATTCAGATCTGACTAGACTCCCTACCTCAACCCCAAAGTGCAGCCTGTTGAGGTTAACCCAGGGACTGGACCACAAATACAGCTGCCTCTTTGCTTCTCCTATTGTCTGAACTTCAGAACAGCTATTAAAACACAGTATGACCTTCCTTTCAAGGCCATTTCAGAACTCTCCCAATACCAATATCAGTGTGAACTTTTACCTAGACAGTTGGGAGTGGGTGGGAACAGAGATTCTTCTGAACTTCTCTAGACAATATAAGAGATATGATATTAATACAGAGAACAATTTGTACAGGGGGGAAAATGGTTTGATGCATTACTAGAACTTTCCTCCCCACTTAAATGGTTATTTTCATTTATTATATGTCTTAATAAAAGATGTACAGCTTATTTAGCACTCTTAAAAGTTACCTGTGCGTGAATGTGGTTGTTTTCTAAAGCACATTCTGTACTTGCATTGCAAGATTGTGTGTGTGTGCCCCCACCCTTCCCTCGGTGGTGGATTATAAACCTCAATCCTAGAAGCAGCTGAGTCTGAGCACTCTTGCTGAATCAGCAGAGCTGTAAGAGAACACAAACACCCTAATGGAGTTACCGAGATAACTAATTTGCTCAACTGAGTCCACAGTAATTGGTAGTTTGCAAGATTGTGCCTATAGAGAATGCAATACCTGAAGGAATACATCGTATTTCTGTTGTGGCTTAGACCCAAATGGACATTTTTCTCCACAAATGGTAAAATCATAAATGGGTCAACACCAATAAGCTAGTGTCTAAAAAAAACTTTTCTCAAATGTTAGGACTAAAAAAAACCCCAGCATTACCAACAAAGGGGTATTACTGCTCTTCAACTAATGCTTTGAGGGCATCTCATGCATTAACTAGTTATAATCCTTCCAAAAACCCTGCAAAGCAGGGATGGGGAATGTTCTAACCCTCTGGATATTGTTGGACTCCACCTCCCATCAGCCCCAGGCAGGACAGCCAATGGTCAGGGATGATGGGAACTGTAGTCTAACAACATTTGGAGGGCTGCAGATTCCCCCTCCCTGCTGTAAGGACAGTCATTTTTATTATCTCTCACCCATAGAGACTCTTGAAGAAAGTAAAAATCAGTTCAGTATCTGTTTTAAGTCCAGTTGGTGTCACTGCCCTTTGCTATTAGACTAGGGTGGACTATGAATCTCAATAAAAGGAACTGTGCATCATGGAACCAGCTGAAAAGAATAAAAAGGCTGTCCAATCTAACCTGCTGTTTTAAGAGTAGACTAGAAAATCCTTCTAGTCTGCAATGTGGCCCAAGCAGGGAGTGAAAGCATTGCAGGAAGGCTCTTGCAGAGCAAATAGCTGCAAAGGAGCCAAGCTACACACTGAAAGTTGTTCCAGTTAAAGATGCCACAACACTAACCTCAATAATTTAGAAGATGTGATTGCCTGTGACAGGAACATTTTCCTCCCAGATGAGTGCATAGTGGTTTAGATGAGGGGAAATGTTCTATCATGTCTCTCCTTCACCCAAACCTCAAACTAGTTTGGAGACAGGAGAGGGAGAAGCCGCTTCACACCAGATCAGACTCCCCTCTCCCCCATCTGATCCACTATTGTCTGCTTTGTGTTTCCCTGCTCCTTCAGAGCCTTGTAGTCTCCAGAGACTTTCCCACAATCTGCTACCAGTTCCATTTTACCTGGAGATACCATGGACTGGCACCTTCTGCAAGCATTTATGTGCTCTGCCACTGAGCTTTGATCCATCTCTAAAAGGACTGACTTTTAGATGTAGCTTCATTTTGGCTCAGGTAGCTTGGGTAACCCTACACAATGCAGAGGGGGTCATCTCAAGAACAAATCCAGACTCAATCCAGACGTCTCACATATTTCAGTGGGAAAATTAAAGATGTGCTTAACTCTCCCCCTCTGAAATTGAAGGGTTCCTGTGGATGAGATCGAGGCTTCCAATTGCAGATGTCGAAGTCCGTTCCTCATCTAACTAACATTACTTCTGAATACTTTAGTGTTTGCATTAAGCAAGCAAGTAGACAGTATGGAAGGAAACTTTTATTTAGGAAATGGGGGGTCTTTGATGCCATTAAATGTTTTTTTTTTCTTATTCAAAAGCACTCAGAAGATGATAGATAAGTGGACTGGCTGGTGTATAAATCAAAGGTGAATAAAATGCTGAACTGCAGTGCCTCCTAAACTGTACTACTAATTATCATTTAGCAATCACGCCTCAACAACAACTTCTCTTGGACTCCAGCAAACACAGTTCTGAAATTACCGTATTTTTCGCACCATAGGACGCAGTTTTTCCATCTTAAAAACTAAGGGGAAAAGTCTGTGCGTCCTATGGAGCGAATGCAGGAGGGGAGGCAGGCAGGAAAAGCCCCCAAGAGCCACACACAAGCTTCGTGAGGCTCTTGCAGGCTTTTCCCCAGGAGGGAGAAGGGACTGACGCGGTCAGTCAGTCCCTTCTCCCTCCTCTAGAAAAGCCTTGCGCAATCTCTCCAGCCGGGGGGAGGCTGCGCAACGCTAAAGAGGAAGCCCCGGCAGCAAGCGCGATCCATCCCCTCGCTGCCCGGGCTTCCTCCTTAGCCTTGTGCGCCTCTCCAGCCGCGGGAGGCTGCGCAAGGCTAAAGAAGCCAACTTTTTAAAAATCTCTCTATCTCTACCTCTTTTTCTTTTTTCGTCCTTTCTCCACCCCCTTCTTTTCCTCTGGATCAGTGTTTTTATCTAGATTAACGTTTTAGTTGGGGGGGGGGGATATTATGAAAAAGGAAACTTTGCAGCTTTTATTTTAGTATACAATAAAAACAGATTAAACAAAACACAAAAGAAGGAAATAGCACAGAAGAAGAGAAAATGGAATGCCATTTACCAGAGGTAGATCTTAACCCTTGCCTCACCTGGGAGCTTCTCTGGGCAGGAATTCCCTCGGCTTAAGTGGGGTGGGAGGAGAGTGGCAGGTAGGGGGGTATCTACCTAGACACTGAAGCCACATGTCTCTCCAATGAAAATTGGGAGTGGGCATTGTGTGAAGTGGCTGTGGATCTCCTGCCGCAGACGTGTAGGACTGTATAGAGTTGGAAGGGCCACCCGAGGGTCATCTAGCCCAGCCCCCTCACAATGTAGGAATTACAGCTAAAGAATGCCAGGCAGATAGTCCCCCAACTGCTGCTTAAAAGCCTCTTGTGGTGGAGACCCCCAACACCTTCCAAGGTCATAGAATTGCAAGGTTGGAAGGGAACCCCAGGAGTCATCTAGTCCAGCCCCGGTGGACAGTGGGCACGATCCATCCCATTGCGCAAGGCTAAAGATGCTGCTTAAGGCTAAAGAGGAAGCCAAGACAGTGAGCGGGATGGATCGCGCTCGCTGCCTTGTCTTCTTCTTTAGCTGCGCTGGAGAGGTTTAGCTCCTGGCTGGAGAGGTTGAGCGGCTATGGATCCCGCTCGCTGTCTTGGCTTCTTTGCTCTTTGGGGCTGGGGGGGGGGGGACCCAGGCTTCCCCCGCAGCCCCGAGAAGCTCTGGGAGAAGCGGACAGGCTGCACACAGCCTGTCCCTTGCTCTTTGGGGCTGGGGGGGGAATAATATTTTTTCCCTTGATTTCCCCCTCTAAAAACTAGGTGCGTCCTGTGGTCCGGTGCGTCCAATAGAGCGAAAAATACAGTATTACACGCAAGTACAGTATCCCTGCTGAAATCAAATGAATCACACAATGAGTAGATTCAGAATTGCAGCTACAGATATCAGGTGCATATTCAGATAAGATATGCATTATCAAGTGTGGGAACAACTAATATTTTTGCCACATGACTAGGTGGAGCACCACAGTGATGAGCAATTTAGTTCTGTGGTATTAGTATAGCTATAACATTCTTTTGCGCAATATGTGGAGATAAAAACATATATATATATATTTGTTAAGGTTTCAGTTTGTTTTAAGTGCATTTGTTGCTTTTGTGTTTTGAACTGTTTTTAATTATCTTCTGTGTCACCTTGATACAGTGGATTAGAAAGTGATTTAGTAAGTCACTAATACAAATAATAATATACTACTTTGCATCACAAAGGGGTTTACAAAGTGAAAGCAAAAAATAATAATATGCAAAACAATACCAAAAAATTACCTGCAGTATGGAAAACATCAAAACAATAAACATCAAACTCCATGACAGAGAACTGCACTCAATGCACCTATACTCAGAGCTCACCCATATTTCCGTTTGCCCCTCCCCTTTCCTCTGGCAGGGTCCTAGAGCCCACCCAGCTCCTCCCCAAAGCTGGGAAAATGCTAACTAGGCTTTGGGAAGGAGGCGTGAGGACTCTGGGAAGTAAAACGCCTCCCTTACCAGGCTTTGGGAAGACAGTGTAAAGGCTGAGGGAGGCATTAAATGTTGCCAGGGGACACCAAAAAAGGCCTTGAGGGCTACATGTGGCCCTCGGACCACGTGTTGAACCACTCTGTACTAGGAACCACCAGTGAGAGGCGAGTGCAGGTTAGGGACTAAAGATGGACAAACAACCTGAGAAGGAGCAGCATGTATCAGAGCTACCACTCCACCCCAACACCTCATACACCCCATAATATGATATAGAAATGGATATGGTTGTAATATATAACAATACACCCCATTCGTACTCAGAAATAAGTCCCATTGAGTTCAATGAGGTTTACCAAGAGGTAAATGGGTATAGGATCACTATAATATTTTACTATGCCTACCAAGCACAACTATTAGTAGGCATTCATCAGTAGCCAAGAAATACATTTACAAGGGAGTTTTTTAATACAAATTATTGTGTTCACCATTTTGACTGGCAAATATCTATAATAAAATTATGTTTTGAATTCATAACAGACCAGCACATTTTCCATAGTGCATTTCTTCAGGGTAATGAAGTCTTTACTGCTAGTGACCTTATGACAGCACATAGACTCCTAATTCTTTCCTAAAGAATTAGAGAGAAAATGCCTGGATTTTCTGTGTTAATTATGATGTGTAGATTAGTTCCAGAGCAAGAATTTGTATGGATATGGATGTATAAATGTACATACGTGGTAACCTTCAGGGCATGGTGTAAAACTCACATAATTATATAAACTGTTTCAAAATTGGGAGCTACATGATTATAGGGGCAGTTAAAGACTGGAAATGAATGGTTTTTAAAGAAAGTAATTTGCATTGGTTTACAGTGGAGTGGAAATATGGTACTATTATTTAATATGAAGACAATATTTATTTATTTTAAGTATGTGCAAGCTATGACTTCATCTAAAAGTATATATCAGTATGGGATATATCAAACTTTAAAATCCACAATGGAATATGTGATATTTATTTGATACTTTCTATTACAGCCCATGTTGATTATGCTTGAAAACAGACTTACATAGTCAAATATGTCATGTTTCGCAAGAGAGAGATAAAGAGAAGAAAGTCATGATTCAGCCAAGGTTTCGCACTTTTAAAACCTGTTTCTTTTCAATTGGTGAGTTAATAATTACCCTGAATAATTGTTTGTTTTACTAAATTTACATAATTGCCTCATATATAAAGGCTTTTCAAAATGAAAGTTTATATTTTCAGAAAAAAAATGTATTGCCATCCATAATTAAAAATTGTCCAGAAACACCAATTCTATTCCAAATATCTTGTTTCTTCTTAAAATATGAGCTAAAATTATCTATGTGGTTTCTTCTTTTTTAAAAAACAAAAACCAAACCCTTCTAAATATCTAAAATAGCAAGATTAAAATAATTTACTACCTTTGTCTTTTTAGTTGACTTTTCCTAGCATCTTTCTATTCTGTCTCAAAAGACGTTATATTAAGCATGCATTTTGAAAAGCAGTTGTCTATAGTTCTTTGTAATATAATACATTTTAAGAAAACCAGCTCTTACTTCAGAGTTGGGATGGGGAACTTGCGTATGCCCAGATGCTGTCAGGTTTAGCGCTTCTCCCACACAAGACGCAGAATGCTGGCAGTTTAAGTAAGGCAAAGGTAAAGGGACCCCTGACCATTAGGTCCAGTCGTGGCCAACTCTGGGGTTGCGGCGCTCATCTCGCTATATTGGCCGAGGGAGCTGGCGTACAGCTTCCGGGTCATGTGGCCAGCATGATTAAGCCGCTTCTGGCGAACCAGAGCAGCGCACGGAAACACCGTTTACCTTCCCGCCGGAGCGGTACCTATTTATCTACTTGCACTTTGACGGGCTTTGAAACTGCTAGGTTGGCAGGAGTTGGGACCAAGCAACGGGAGCTCATCCTGTCGCGGGGATTCGAACCGCCGACCTTCTGTCGGCAAGTCCTTGGCTCTGTGGTTTAACCCATAGCGCCACCCGCGTCCCAGCAGTTTAAGTAGCTGAGGTTTATTTCTCAAAAACAGGCTTACAGCAGTCCAAACTTCCACAACTCATCCTTTACCATCAGAGTCAGTTGACTCAACTGGCTTCTGACCCCTCCCAAGGCCAGATATGCACCACGTCCTCTCCCGCCTCCTGCTGGCCCGCCTCTGCTCTAATCACTTGTTCCGCCTCCTACTTCTTGGCGACTCAGGTGCAGCCAATTCCTCCTCTGAAGTTGGAGACTCAGGTGCAGCCAATTCCTCTTCCTCTGGAGATTCCTCCCTGCTGGGTGTGTCCCTGACAGATGCTATTGAACTCCAGATGTTGCATAGCCAATTGTTGGGGATTTGGGGAGTTGTAGTCTAGCAACATCTGGATGGCCACAGGTTCCCCAACCCTGATTTAGATGCGTTACATAAAAATGCTGGCTTTTTAAGGCAATACAAGAGCCCACCTTCGCAGGGGTTACTTTCCGGGCCCCTGAGCACATAAGTGAAATTGCTAAATGTGGGGAG
This sequence comes from Podarcis pityusensis, assembly GCF_964106645.2. Taxonomy (NCBI): domain Eukaryota; kingdom Metazoa; phylum Chordata; class Lepidosauria; order Squamata; family Lacertidae; genus Podarcis; species Podarcis pityusensis. The sequence goes on along the minus strand of NC_138032.1, from coordinate 49,266,910 downwards.
CACCCTCTCTGCCCCTTTGTCTTCAATCCATACTCAAAATACTGTATCCAAAAGATATCCACAACTAGAATTGAAGCTCTGGGGCTGGCGGTAGGCTTGAGGATGTGCGGAAAAGTAGCTGCTGCTGCTGTGCTACCCTGCACACCAGCTGCTAGGTGGGGAGGCTGAGCAGCATAAACAAAGCTCCATTGGACCGTCTGTCTCTTCCAGGCTTCCTCTGCCCTCACTGATGTCCTCAGGCTCTGGGGGGGTGGGGGGGGGGTGTCCTCCTCACAAGCCACAAGGACTCTCCAGCTCTCTCCCACCATTTCAGGGTTTGAATTGAATTGCCATACTTTTCCGTGTATAACACACACCCATGTATAAGACGCCCCCTAGTTTGGGGGACTAAAATTTTAGAAAATGGGGAGAGATTGCCCAGCTTTTTTGGGGGGGAGGGTGGCCCAGAGTTGTTGAGCTTTTTTGGGGGGGGGGTTGCTGAATATCACTCACCCGCCTGGCCAAGGCTAACACTCTGTCCCCTCACTGGTAGAAGCAGCCAATTGACGCAGCAACACCCTATCAACATGACTCCTTGCTGCGGACCCCAATAACACGCTGCAGACCATCTCCAGCTCACAAAATCAACCAATCCCAAGTCCCCCCCCCCTAGGCACTACCCATGTATAAGACCACCCCGTTTTAAACATAATTTTTCAGTAAAAAAAAAACATAGTCTTATACATGGAAAAGTATGGTATTTATTTCCTAGTGTCACATGTACATGTGGTTGCATGCGAGTTGATTGCTCAAAGGGGGAGGGGTGCCTGTACATAAAATTGCCACAGTCCATTGGTATCTTGAAGTTTCTTGAGAAAGATGGCTGTTTGATGCATTTCTGCTCAAAGCAGCTTCTATCCAGATTGCAAATGTAAACCATGGTTAAACTGAGGCATGTACACTTGAGACTGCCGTTGTGCATGCACAGGCTGACAGCTTCACTGAATAGGAAGAGCGCCGTCTGGGTATTGGCGTTTCATTAACTTGACTCACAAAGCTCTCATAAGAGCTTTGTGCTCTGTTGCAACTAGCCATGCTGCTTTTAATGTCTTTATCAACTACGCAGGGGCTAGACCAGTGCCTGGAGGCAATCGTAGGCTGGATGCAGTAGCAATGCATGTAACAGGCTGGTGCTGGCAGTGCTACAGCTTACCTGGAGAGGGCTAGGCCAGGACAGCGGCAAGGTCAGCGTTCTGTGGTCTTCCAGTAGGTTGCTGGTTCTTGAGTCAAGTTGCTGGGTTGACAACCTATCCTGGATAGTTGCTATTCTCCTGAAAAAGAAGGTATGTAATCTATACCAGTGGTGATGGTGCATACAATTAGAGTTTTTCAATCACTGGACTACAGTCTTTGTGAATAAAACACAGAGTTGTGAAATACTGGGAAGTATAAAAATGAGGATGACCTCACAGACCCAAATTATGATCTCAAGTTAGGTCTGTATTATTTTACTTGAATCAATATGCCATATGATAACATTTTCCCTCCTAATCTAGCAATGGTAATTGAATTGCGAACTGCATATTTAAACGGGCACTGCACATGTGATGTTGATTCACAACTAGATGTGCAGACTCACTTCATGCTATCAGCTCTTAATAGCTGGTAGGGCTAATGAAGAATAAATATTCCCCAGTGCAATGCTCATTGCTAACCTAAATTGATTTAAATTAAATAAGCATGTCTAAGCTTGATGACATTGAGTTGTTTAATATATATTTTAATATATTTTACAAAAACTCAGGATCATGAACGTGGTCACGGAGATAAATCCTGCCAACATTAGCAAATTGCCTTGATTTGATGGTTGAAAGCAGTCCTTTGCAGATTTTGATTTTAATTCCCACTATTCCATGCTTGACTCTGCTTAGCTGTCATTGAATGCCCCAGTTCATTCATATGCTTTCAACCCTTTGCAATGAATTCTGGTAGCCACAGGACAGACCTCATCTGCCTCCTCCCACCTATAGAATGGGGTTCTGTTTGCCTTGCCCTCCATTTCAGCAATGTCTGATCAAGCTGTTATATAAAGGACAAAATTGATTCTATGGGGTATATGATACATGGACCATATCTTGGGTCTGATGTGCAACAGCAAAGGAAATCTGAGGCATCTCTTACTCTTTGGTGAAACTTCACATCCTTGAAGTGTTATTAACACATTGGGTCATATCCCTTAGGTAAATTATTAATAGTAATAATGTTATTTTTGTTAAAATTGACATTTCCTTTCATCTCAGCCCAGTTACCTTAGTAGCAACCACCACACACACACACACAAAGGGAAGTTGCATTTCCCCATTTCCCCTCTCATCACTCCACATGTGCGCTTTGGGGAATGTACAGTAATCTGCAAAAAAGCTTTCATGCTCTCAGACTTACCAAAGCATGCAATATTAATTGGGATTATTAATTGTATTTACTGCGCTGGCAAAGTCTAACCTCGTTAAAGGCCAGTGGAAAGACATGGGATGAGATCTGTCATTTGGAACATCCCGCCTGCTGCCTCCTCTCTTAAATCAAAGAGGGAGAGGGAGAGAAATCCCCTCAATTTCATTAATCAGCCGTTTTCTTACAAGGTTTTGCCTTTTGTTTTGCTGCACTTCACAAGGAGAAGGTGTGTTTTCCGGGCTGCTTTGAGATCTTGGCAGTTAATGGAGCTCTTTTGATTTTTAAATAAGACTTATTCCTCCGAGTGTACAGTATAAACCTAGCAGGCAAGGGATTGCGCCTTTAAGTTCATCACTTTCCCCCCAGTGCTCTAAGTGGAAGGATTGGACTGAAACTTTAAACATTTCTAGCCATACCTAGGATATGTATAATTTATAAGCCACACACCGTTTGCTGTCAAATAGGCGATTGATCTGACTCGGATCTCGTTAATTATCCTCCACATACATTATACGTTAACAGATCTTCAGTATACTGTGTATCAATATTAATAAGATTATAAAACACTATTGATAATTAGGAAGAGAAATAGACCAGGCCTTTGATTCACTCTGTTACTAACGCCCCTGCATCTCTAGATTAAAAAGGGACCACTTTTCATTTAATAATACCAGATCAGTACATCCATCTTCTAAAATGCTTTATTAAGAGAAAGCCAAGATTTGCATCCTTGTGCAAAGGGCTATTTGAAATTGATTACGGAGGTATCATTGATGTGTGAGAAATTTGTTTCTGAGCCTCATCTAAAGGGGGGTCTTAATAGGGTGGGAGGGATTTAAGGTGGAGCACTATACACTTTGATCTTTGATCTGCAAATTTCTAACCCCCCTCCCCCGCTCTCTCTGTCAAGCTGTATTTGGAGAGCCATATTGTCTTGTTTGGGAGGAAATTAAATAGGACATCATCTTCCACACTTTAAAAATAAGACAACATCTGTTTTATTGCATCTCAAAGGAGGAGACTGGCAAATGAAAAAGCAGAAAGAAATAAAAATATTAATATATGGTATCTACATATTCGGTAACATTTAATAAGATTTTTTCTCTTACTCCCTGGCCCTTTCTGCATGTCGCCTGGAATCCGTAGTTAATATGACCTGGCATTCCTATTTTCAAAAGACATCAATTTATTAACTTCAAACAGAAATCTTGCCACTAACTAGAACCCTTGGAAATGTTTCGCATATAAATTAAAACATGTGCATGTTGCTATTCCTAAAATTTCATTACGAAGGGGAAAACATACTCTAACAGACTCAGGGGAACTTAAAATTTGGGATTTTAATTTCAGGTTTGTGCAGTCTATATGCAAACAAGATCAGGTATGCAGATAATAAAATAAATACTGATAGACTAATTGATTAGGAAACAGAGGCCACATATTGAGAGCCATCAGTACTATGGCTTGGATCATCTTCCTGGCAGTATATTCTCAGGCTCTGAAGAGGTTCTGCCCATCCAGACTAGCTATTGGGACTTCCTAGATCAAAACAGCTATGATTGGTTTCCTGTTTGGGCTGGGCCTTTACTCCTAGCTTGGTCTGTGGCACTGACTCTATGTCTCCTCGCATCCCTGATTCCTGGCACACCTCTGGCACTGCTATTGATGGGCACCAGACTGCTATGCAGGATTTAAAAACAGCATAGACAGGCATAGCCTTTGCCAACCTCGTGCCATCCAGATTCTATGGACAATTACTAGACCATTGGTCCTACTGCCTGAGAGTTGCTGTGCAAAGCATATGGAGGGCACCAGACTGGCAAATTCTGGACTAACTGAACCAGTATGAGGAGGAGGCTTGATTCTTGATAGCTGGGATTACCAGAGGCAGAGGGTCCCCACCCAAACAGGATGTCTGGCTGTCAGTCAGTCCTAAGCAGAAAAGGAAAGTATGGAACTTGGAGATGATTAAGAGATACCAGTAAAGCTTGCTGGGCTTGAACCTAGATATGAACAACCTAGATGGCTCTTAATGCTCACCTTAAAGAAAAAACAAGCATTGCTGATTCCAAACTGCTCCAGAACAGATTAAAATGTTGTATTTGAAGGGTAAATGAAATAAACACGTCGTGATTATTTTTCATGAAGAGAAAACAAGAAGGCACTTAAAAAAACGTTATTCCCCAAAGGTTTTCCAGGTTATGGTTTAAAGCAGTAGGTTGACATGCAAACTCGATCTCACCCTTGATATATGCTGTCCAACGTTGCTCTCTGTAGAATGGCAACTGGCAGTAATTGTAATGGTTAAAAGAGAGACAGTTTGTATCACAACCAGGGCTGTAGCCCTCATTTCCCCAGAGCTTCACTTGCTTTGATCCTCTGGAGAGCATTGTGAGAGAAATTGTGAACCTCCTGTTTCTGCCTGTCTTCTTTTTACACCACACTGGTTTTGCAAGGAAATAGAGGGTTTTAACATTTTGCCAAGCCTTCACCAGGAATTAAACCTTCTTCATTAATCCAGTCTCCGATAACTGCTGGTTAAAAGCTGCAATAAATATTTCATACTTGATTGTGTTGCGTTCCTTGCTGTGTTTATTAAATGGAGGTTTCTCATAATTCCAGTTATTCATTTTAATAGGTCAGGACTTGGCTGTGATTTAAACAGACCACTGAGGAAATAGCCGTGGTTAAACATTGTAACAATATGGATTATTAATTTAATTGGCCAGCTATTACTTGTTTTGACTCTGTGCTAACATATTTAGCTCAGTCTCTCGTGGCCTATAAACCACAAAGGTCATGACTCCAACATTCACAAGAATGGGAAAAAGAGAATCAGGACTGAGATTATGAGGGAAAATAGAGGAACTGTGTGGGGAAGCAAGAGTGGGAAAGGCTAAGGGCTTGCTGGAGGCAGTGCAGGGCAAAAGGGGATTTATTTAGTAGCTTAGCAATAGAATATCCCTCTAAACCATCGTCCGAACTGGCAGCTGCTTTCAGTCAGTATCTCTCAAAGGTGATTTCAGGCAGGGTTTTTTAAATCTTTAGATATAATGATGTTAACCCCACGCATTTAATAACACCTTTTCTTTATTTCTTGCTTTTCTCTCTGATGATGCTAAAAGATAATATACCATGCAAAATATCCCTTCATCAAGTGCATTATTTGTAGGCGAACAAAGAAGTCGGTCCTCATCATTCTATTCCCCACCTCCTCGCAGCACCTTTGTTGAAACCACTTTGGGATGCTAGTTAGATATAGTGGGGTGAAAAGGGCATGCTGGTGGAAGCAATCAAAATAAGAGGTACAACATGGAAAATTGTAAGGTTTTTAAAAAATCTCCTGAGCACAACAGAAGCAAGCCAGACCGCTCTGCATGAAAGAAGCCAGGGTTTTGTTGTCAATGCTGCTGCTGTTGCTTTTATTTAATGCAAAACCCACCCAGTGCCACTAGGTGAAATTGCCACACCAAACAGAAGCAAAATATGACCTTGGCAGCTATGCAGCCACATTTAGATGATGGGAAGAAGAGCCCTGCTGGATCACAGTAGGGGCTCATGTAGTTCTGTTTCTCACATACCCACCAGACACTTGTGGGAAACCCACAACCAGGGCAAGAGCACTCACTGGTTCACAATCTCCAGCAAATGGTTCTCAGAGGTATGCCATCAAGACTGTGCAATTCAAGTGGGTTTGGTACTCCTGCGTAACAAACCTACTTCCAGCAAACAAACAAACATACAAGACTTTTTGCAGTTAGTAAAGTAATGGGGAAAGGCAGTGGAAATTGTGGAATAACGCTTGACACAAATCGGGTCAAATACTCAATAAACAGCAAACACTGTATAACCTCACCACAAACATTTGTGCAAATAAATCAGGTTGCATCTCCCCAAAATGGGTCATGTGGAAAAGGCCTCTGTGGAACTTTGCCATCTGAAATGGGGCATGAAAACTGGAATTCTTAGACCTGGAGATGAAAACCTCAAACGGTCCCAGTCATAAGCAGTCAACAGCAAAATGAGAATTCCTTGCCTCTTTCTACCTACCAGATTCTCTTCTATAGCCCTCAACTGCTGCCTTGTGCTAGCACAGAACTCATTCCACAGACATTAGCTTCTGCTTACCTTTAACTGACCACAGTACTTACATCATCCTTGAATGTCAGAGTTAGGACCAAAACAGATACTATGTTTGTTGCTGAAAACAAGCCTTCTCTTTGAGGGACAACTATGCCAATTTTATTTAATGAGGTATTTGATAATGTGACCTCAACACTCTCCAACAGGGATCCTACAGCCATGCTTGAAGATGCAAACCTGGAATCTCCTCACTTTCTGAACCAAGCAGTGGTAGATCAAACAAGTAATGGATCATAAAAATTCCACACAATCTTCCCTGTTTACAACATTGGAAAGTATCACAGCTGTTATATTACGAGTGTTCAAATTCTCAGTTCACATTCCAGGTAGCTGCAGATGGGTTTGTGAAGACTCTCGATGGAATCCTGATCCACACAATAAGCATTTTCATACAGTATGACATTAAGCAGTAACCAGAAAGCCTGTCCCTATGCTCTTCAGTTTGCTGCCTAGAAAATAGGATGACATGTCACAAGATAAAACCACTAATTTCCACTAATTAGATTCTCCATTTTGGTATATTCTGCTTATAAGGATTTTGCCTGTGAGGTTTTATATCTAAATTTAAACTGGTTTGATGCTGCTTCTGGGTGAAACACATTACAGCAAAGTTGAGATTCTACGCCCCTTACAATATGCTGCTTGATAGTAGAATGCATCATATTAGGCCTAACCTATATCTATTCAATAATAAAAAACATTACTCTATGGATGTGTTGCAAATCCTGGAAACCCTAACCTAAATCAACATCTGTCTGCACTCAGCCATTTTTTATATATGTAAACAAGCATTTATCCACTTTCCACAATATGAAAAAATATATACAAGCAAATCTTATTCCAAACTCTCCAGTCTCATGAGATGCTTGTTTTAACAATTTAACCAATCCTATTTATAGGTCTCCTATTTTCCCTCTTCTCTGAAGATACAAAATACCAGGGAAAGGACCATGAAATTTCAGTACGTGGAAGAAGAAGATAAAAGAAGATAAAAATACAGAATACATGAAGAATGAGTGGGAGAAAATTGAAATCTAGGCATAGATGACCAAGTTTAATTGAACACAGAGAAGTATCTTGCAACTTGGAGGCTGGCAATGATGATCTTAAATCTGGATAAGAACACCTAACAGATGTGCATGGAGGCACTCACTGCTCATTAGTGTGTTGTGAAATTCCATCATAGATCTTATGTAAGTGCTGCTGGGACAGAATCCAGCAGAATATGACATGATTTACATCATCCACTCCCAGGAAGATTGGCCATGTTATATGGCTGTGGTGGCCTATTTTGAAAGCCAAGCAGTAAACACACACACACACACACACACACACACACACACACACTGGGGACAATGTGGGTGATAGGCACTTGTGGAAAGATGTTTCAGTGTACACAAATGTAAGCAGTTCAGTTTAGAAAAGGAGTGGAGAACCTGTGGCCCACTAGAGATGCTGCTAGACTCCAATTCCCAGCAGACCCTGCCAGCATGGAGGCTGGATGGGGGCTATAGTCCAACAACATGGAGGACCACAAGTCTTCCACCTGTTGATTTAGTACTTCCTTCATTCCTGATAATGTAAACAGTGGGACCTGCTAAAAAACATTGCAGTGTGGTGTGTTTGTGTTTAGGGTACCCGCAAACCAGCCATACTCTCTTCTAGGACATTCAATTCCATGCTCTTCCCCTATTTTTCCACACACACAATGATCAACTTGTGGCTCTGAGCATGCCCAGTCTTTATTGTGATATTTATTCTTCTAAAGTTTGTTCTTCTGCAAACCTTGGGGCTTCCTCAAGCCTCGCAAAATTTCCCTCTTGTGCATATTGGCTACACTTGGAGAATTGAGTTTGCTATTAGTATATGATGATATTGATGAATTCTGTAGCAACAATAGGTACTACAGCTATACAAGTTTGAATACTGGAAATTTAAAAAACAACAACCTGGCATTCCCGTAATTATTTCTGGTAAAATGGTTGACTAGCATGAAAAATATGTATTGGTGCTGGTATGCTGAAAATCAGTTATCCTTCAGAGTTATTACCTCGTTTAAATCTCAGTAATCTTTCCTGTTCTACATTTTCTACAAATCTGTTAATAAAATACTAGTTTCTTGGTTGCTCTTAAGTTTTTTAAATTGATTTCTGGAAACTCTTCTTGGACTGCATATAGTCAATAATTAAACACACACACAATATATACTCCAGTGCAAAAGATGTTATCCATATTCACACTCATAAGTCACTCTTACCTGCCTTTCATTTCTGAGGGTACATTTAACATTCACAGTCTTTTATATTACTAAGTGAAATCAGAACAAAATATGGTAATTAATCCATTGTGCATTCAAGGATTCAGGTTTGAGCAGCAGATGGGAAAAGTTGTGGATCATAACCCCATGCAATATTTGACAGAATATCAGTCAAATATAGTTCACACATCTTCATGTTTCTGTCAGTCCCTCTTATCTAAAGTTAATTTAAAGTGACAAGAACTACATTAGCACTTTTCAAAGGGTAATGCAAAACTTTAGAATATTCGCTTAGAATCAATACCTATTCAGGCTCACACAGTGGTCAGACTAGTACTATTCTGAGAGTAATTTATCCCCAACCCCCTTCATGCTAAATTCCTTGTATATTCAAATAATTCAAAGCATTCAAAGCTCAGATTAAAACAACATCATCATCAAATCAGGTGTAGTCTAAATGAGAATGTGCAAATTTACTTTTCAGATTATTTACACAAACACAAATAAAGAGGAAAGGCGAGGCTTTTCAAAGGCATAGTCAGCATTATGATGAAAGTAAAAATAGCACCATTAGAGTGTCCTGAGGTTCTTTGGCAACTTCAGAATATATTATTTGATGACAGAAGCTAAGGGCCAGTTGTAGAGAGGCAAAGCCTGCTTTCCAGGTTTAGATTGGTGTTGGCTGCCTGAGTAATTGGACTGCATGTATTTATTTGGTCTGTTGTTCTTTTTAAAGCTTGAAACCGATCATTATTATAAAAAAAGCCTGCTGGGTCAGACCAAAGGCCTATCTAGTCCAGGATCTTGTTCTCATTGTGGCCCACTGGAAGCCCCTGAGAAGCTCATGTTCCCCAACTACTGGTATTCAGAAACATACTGTCTGCAATGCTGGAAGCATAACATAGTATGTACCCTGCCACAGTTGCGGTGACAATCCTTGTCAGGATGAGAGAAATCACTATGTTCAGCCATTTGGATGTATGTGCTTGGGTGAGGAACCAATGGGATGAAATTACCACCTGCATAATCATTGGCATTGCCACCCACAGTGATTCTGTAAAGGGGATTTCAAAATCCCCATGTGTGGGTGTCTATTTGCAAATTGTCCATCCTCTTTTTATATATAAAATTTTATTAGTTTTTCAACATATCATTTTCAACAATAATTAAACGTACTTTTACATCTTATACAATTTTTTTGACTTCCATCAATCACATCTGAAAATTTTCCAATCTATTCACTTAATTTACATTTCTGATTTTCGCTATTACGTTTAAATCTCATAACTAATATCTCTTTTCTTTCTCTTCTTTGCAATATTTCATATATTTCTCCTTACAAAACTTCTTGTAGTCCTGCTAGCGTACTTTGTTGATTACAATTGCTCTTCAAATAACAAACTGTCCATCCTCAGCATTCATGGACAATATATGAACAGATACCCTCCAGCATTTCTGCAATAAAAATAGGGACGTCCCATTCCATAATGATAATTTTACTATTTATACCCCACACATCTTATTGGGTTGCCCCAGCACTCTGGGCGGCTTCCAACATATATACAAACATAATAAAATATTAAACATTTTTTTAAAAAACCTTTGTTATACACTGGTTTTCAACCAGTATGCCCTGGCATCCTGGGATGCCTTGAATGATGGTCAGGGGTGCTGCGAGCAACACTGGTCCCTGTCCCTCTTTCCTTCCCTCCCTCCTCTGATGCCCTCTGAAGTCTCTGCTTCCCAACGGCTTGCACAGCTGTTTGTTTCAGCATCCTTGCCTACAAGCTCCCCAGGCAAATGGTGCCTCTGGGGCTGGCCAGGGGGTGCTGGTTGCCAGGAACTGAGGTGGCTCAGAGACCGGGGGGCTGTGGTGGCTTCCTGGAGGACTCCCAAGGAGAGAGGAAAGGAGAGGAGGCTGAGGGAACACTCCACCAGGGAGGGTGTTTGAGAAAGGGTGAGAGGCTGCCAGCTCAGCAGGCAAGGGGCGACAGAACTGGCCTCCGGAGCCCTACAGGGGTGCCACAGAAAGAATGTACAGTGGTACCTCAGGTTAAGAACTTAATTCGTTCTGGAGGTCTGTTCTTAACCTGAGGTACCACTTTAGCTAATGGGGCACCCCGCTGCCACATGATTTCTGTTTTCATCCTGAAGCAAAGTTCTTAACCCGAGGTACTATTTCTGGGTTAGCAGAGTCTGTAACCTGAAGCGTCTGTAACCTGAAGCGTCTGTAACCCGAGGTACCACTGTAGTTGGTCAAGGGAGCCATGGACTCAAAAAGGTTGAAAACCTCTGCTATACAGGATTGCCTTCATATGGCTCAGAAGTTGGATAACTCCATAAAAGTAAAGGTAAAGGTACCCCTGCCAGTACGGGCCAGTCGTGACTGACTCTAGGGTTGTGCGCTCATCTCACTCAAGAGGCCAGGAGCCAGCGCCGTCCAAAGACACTTCCGGGTCACGTGGCCAGCGTGACGAAGCTGCACTGGTGAGCCAGCACCAGTGCCGCACACGGAAACGGCGTTTACCTTCCCGCTATAAAGCGGTACCTATTTATCTACTTGCACTTAGGGGTGCTTTCGAACTGCTAGGTGGACAGGAGCTGGGACTGAAAGACGGGAGCTCACCCCGCCGCAGGGATTCGAACCACCGACCATACGATCAGCAAGTCCTAGGCACTGAGGTTTTACCCACAGCGCCACCCGCGTCCCTGGATAACTCCATACCCACCAACATTTTTCCAATGAAAATAGGGGCATTCTAGGGAAAAGGGGGACATTTCAGATTCAAAACAGAAATGGGGATGGCTTCTCTAAATCAGGGACGTCACTGGAAAATAGGGGCACTTGGAGGGTCTAGACTCAGCATCATCAGAGACCAAGAATGTTTCTTGGTCAGCAAGTGAGTTCCTTTCTACTACTTGCTACAAGTGGTCTCAAAGAGTGACTATGTCCATGAAACTTTGGTCTGAGGCAAGCTTAAAATAACATATTTTGATATTTCATGGGTGGGGGTCTCAGAGTGGTTCACAACATAAGATTACAATTAAAAACACAAAATAAGTAATAAAAATAAGAACAAAAACAAACCAACAATCCCCACAACACATTTAAAAGAGCATCGGATACCAATCAGCCAAAGGCCTTGTTAAAGAGGAACATCTTTACCTGGCGCCTAAAGGTGTATAATGAAAGCGCCAGCTGAACCTCCCTGATCAAGCCTATCTAACTTGGAAAACCCAGTTCTCCCTTTTCCATTTAGCAGCTTGATCCAATGCATCCTCTGGTCCATTTGTTCAGTGGGACTAGCTTCCAACTAAGCGTGCATAAAAATGCAGCCTTAAAAATATTACTAACCTTTACTGATTGAGGATCAAGCTTGTTAAACCACCATTAAAGCTTTCCTAAAATTTCAGCTCTAGTTACCTTTCAGAACTGTCCATAAATTATGCTGCACTTTTAAAGGCCTTTCATACCCTCCCCTCTTTCCCAGGCACACTCTGTCCCTATTTTTTTTTAACTTACCACCCCTCCTTTGTCCTAATTTTGTGTAAAGAACAATTCTCCATACCCTTGATGTGTGACATATTTTATGGAGTACCCCCTGAGAGGAAAGTGAAAAAAAGGGGAAGGGGACAAGATCTCTTCATTCTCCCAAGTTTTATCTAGGAATACTGGGGTTCTGCAGAAATGTTGCAACCACTCTAGACATCGGTATATTCCTGGATCCCAAAACCTGATGGTTTAAGTCACAGGCATGGCCAAACTTAGCCCTCCAGCTGTTTTGGGACTACAATTCCCATCATCCCTGGCCACTGGTCCTGTCAGCTAGGGATGATGGGAACTGTAGTCCCAAAACAGCTGGAGGATCAAGTTTGGCCATGCCAGGTTTAAGACAAACATACACACAATACTGGCAAACGGGAACCAAGTAGTCCTGTACTGCAGCTGTTGTTATAAATCAAATCCATCACAGAAGCCTGTCAATATGCGTGGTACTGGCTGATGCTGAAGTGGGGCCCGAGCCCCTCATTCCCAAGTTTTTGCCTATGATTAAAGCCTCTCCTTGTGGGGGACATGAACTAAATACAGTGGTACCTCAGATTACATATGCTTCAGGTTACATACACTTCAGGTTACAGGCTCCGCTAACCCGGAAATAGTACCTCGGGTTAAGAACTTTGCTTCAGGATGAGAACAGAAATCATGCTCCGGCGGCACGGCAGCAGCAGGAGACCCCATTGGCTAAAGTGGTGCTTCAGGTTAAGAACAGTTTCAGGTTAAGAATGGACCTCCGGAACAAATTAAGTTCTCAACCTGAGGTACCACTGTAAGGACTAATCAAAGATGTTCTGTAGTGCTGTGTCAAATGAGAAGATGAGAGGCATGAGGAAGGGCTGAAGCTCAGTGGTAGGGCACCTGCTTGCAGAAGTCTTAGGTTCAATCTCCAGTATCTCCAGGTGCTTGCCTGAAACCCTAGAGAGCCACTGCCAGTCAGTGTAGACAACACTGAGCTACATGGACCAATGGGTCTGCCTCCATATAAGGCAGCTCCCTGTGTTTCTATAAGCCACACAGAGAAAACTTCTAATTAAAGGCACAGGAGCCTTGAAAAGCCTCAACAGACCTTTGCTAGACCACACTTGGCAGGTTGTCACTGTAATTGTGTTTTAAGGGGGGGGCACATATAGGCACAAAAGGAAGGGGCAACATAATAAACACTAGCAGGGTATAAAAAAGGTAATTCCAAACTGTGGTTCTAGATTTGACTTGTGTTGTATCTATTCTGGTTGCCCAGTGCAACTTGCATTTTATTCATTGATTCTGTTACTAATTAATTTTATGAAACAGTGCATATGGTAGCAACATTTCAGCAGAAAAAAGAAACCACCCATGTATCAGGATGCAGATTGCCAAAACTACTTAGAGATTCTTTACGTCACTTCTAGATCTTCCTGCCTTGAAGACTCATCACATGATAGTTCATTATAGCAAGCCACTTTACAGTGTTTCAGGTAATGTCCCATGGAAAGTCATAATGTGCAGACTGGCCTTGAGTCTAAAATGAGTTATTTAAAATACTGCATTAGAATGAAATCCTATTTTTCATAATTATGTCATATATTTATATAACTGAAGTACAAAGCCCTTGAAGAAATTACTGCTGCATTACAGGGGAGAGGGGTAGAGCAGGAAGGAGTCACATTAATTATCAGAAAGAAGGATGAATATGAACATGCAGGGTTTGTGCTATCTGTGGAGACAAGTTGTGGTATCTGAGTAAACTGTAACTGCCCAGTGGAACTTAATAACCTTATTTCAGAAAAAGTTGCGGAATGAAAGGTACCTAATTTCTGAGAGTCAACAACAAAGCTGAAAAAATGCCATAGGTGAAGGAGGCTTCTGTGAGGTCCAAGGACTGGCTGACTGACTGACAAAGGGAGAGATGATACATTCCAGGATCTAAGGTGGGCATTTCTGTGACGTCACTTAATGCTAAACCAAAAATCTTACAGTGTACCTTGTTCAGAGACGTTGCACTGCTGGTGTTTCTGACTAGGCCACATCTGGGCTGTGGGTCCTGGAAGACCTGCACCCTGCCTTGTGGGTCTTTTCCCACCTGGCCTGTGAGTTTGTGGCCGTCACTGACTCCAGCTGCAAAAGCTGAAGCTGCTGAACAGACTCTTTGGCTGGGGGCTGTTTTTGTTGTTGGTTTTTTGTATCTTTATTTCAGATGGGTTTTTTTGCGATTTATGTGGAAATTGTTCAGTTTGGTTTCATACTTTTAATGTTTTATTCATTGCTTTTGGCTACTTTTTAATGTTGTAGTTACGTATTTTTTCCCATGTTGCAAGCCTCCTTGAGCATGGTTTGAACTGCAGCAGATCCTGTAAGACTCATCCTTTTAAAATATATTCAAGATTCTGACATTGTAGTCATCTTTTATCATTATCCCCCTCCCAGTGTGTGTTAATTTGAATTTCTGAAGGGGCAGAGGAATACACTAATCATGGTCCCTGTGGAACCATCAAGTGACACTTGATCCACAACCTCTTTTGTAAATTTAAAACCAAAATTATCAACTGTAAAAAACAAAAAACAAAATTGGGGGTGGGGTGTTAAGAGCTAGGGAAAAAAGTGGTCAATCTATTTTAAAAAGGTAAGCTTTGTATTATTTCATGTCCAAGGGGCAGAGCTCCAAATATAATTCAGGGACTTCCAGCTCTAGCTTCTGGGTTTCATTCATGTAGTGTATAAGGAAGGATTAATTTTGAACATGTGTTTTCAAAAACATTTATTTGTAATATTTAAAGTTATACTTATATTCTCTTAATTATTTGTTATCATATGCCACTTTAAATGGTTTTTAGATGATGACATAAAAACTTCTCATTTCACCCTTGTATTTGTTTATTAAAAACAACTTTAAAGAAGTAAAAGATCAGAGGATTAAGTAAATTAATGAGCAGGAGATGGAGACATAAAAGGCTTTCAAAGTGTTTTCATCGCAACACTAACATGCAGATCTTTTAGCAACATCTATTCAGAACTCAAATTAGTCCTATCACGTATGTGGAGGCACACACCTCAAAGCTTCATATAAGCAGCCATTTCTACAATATCCATGCCACCACTAGAATACTACCAGCTTTACAGTGCAACTATCATTTGCCATAACTATTCTTAAGGTGGACGGAAGGGCACACTCATTGCCAAAGATAGTAGTAGTAGTAGTAGTAGCAGTAGTAGTTGTAGTAGCAGTTGTAGTAGCAGTAGTAATAATACTTTGATTTGAACCAAAAGCATTTGCACAATCAAGAAACCCCCAATTCCACTGGTACTATTAGTCTTAAAGCATAGTGTAGAGTTTGTGGATACAAGAGAAGCCCAGTGGAATGGGGAAAACCAGGGGCACGGGGTTATTGCTGCATACAAACTCTACAGCAAGGTCAGGGAAGTCTATACTGGGCATGGTGTCATTATGTACATTGAGGTAGATATAGGTCCAAGAAGTTAGAAATCACAAAAAGGGCTAACTTGTCCACATGATTTCTGTGAATATTAATACTAGGTCCCAAAAGTAATTTAGTACTTAGGGCATATTATCGTCTCCCCATTCAAAATGCCCAGGGTGATCTTGAGCTAGAGAATGCAATCAATGAAACAGTCAAAGAGACTGGGTGAAAATTGACGAAAAACATTGTTAGGGTTAGAATTATCAAGCACAGAAGAACAAGCCTTGCGTGGCGAGTTCCCGCCCCCCACCAAGGATAAATAAAGACACGAGACACCATAATTTAAGGTTAAATGGGCGAATTAGGCTGCAACTTTATTGAATTCAGGAATGAGAGGCATTGGCTTAGGAATTGGTCCTATCGACTATCCGGCTCCAGCCCATTTGCTGGAGACACAGAAGGGTTAACACCATAGAGGGGGAGTCTCCTGCTGAGGCACGTCGACTAGGAGCTCCCCCGGGTCACCGCTCGGGGGCGTGCCTTTGGCCCACACCTCCATAGGCTTCGGACAGGGCCACGCCCCCCCGAGTCCTTTATCGGACCACCCTTCATTCACTGGGGGGAGGTGATGGCGTTCCTCCCCCCCCCACACACATCCTCTTAACCCCTTCTTACCAATGCCTAACCGCCAATGCCGAGGAGTTGTGACGAGTTGCTACGAGGTAGGCGAAAAACCAAAAGGCTGCAAATTGCCAATTGGGAAAAATTCCTACCATGCCCCTTGCGGCGACAGACCAAAGTCCATAGCAAAGTCAGAAACCTACCTAATGGGAGGGAGGGTGGGAAAAAAGTGGGGGCTGGCCGACAAGAGAGGGCGAGCCCCAGCCGCGCCGGCCCTAAATAGGGCAGGCCCCACCCCCCCAGCCCCCCGATTGGCTGGCTGGGGGGGAACAACGCGACCGGGATTCCCCTGCTCTCGCGGGGGCTGAAAACCAGCCCCCGCTCACGTGGGGTGGGCATGAAGCCCGCAACCCCACCTCCTGCTCAGGTTTGGAAGTGGCTTTGCTGAAGCATGTTTTCTGCAATGGCAAATCCTATCTCACCAACCTTTTACAGTTCCTTAAGAGTGTCAACAAACCTATTGATAAGAGTGATCCAGTTTGACAGTGTGTACTTCGAATTTCAAAAGTATTTGATAAGGTCTTTCACCAAAGACTCCTGAGTAAGCTTTAGCAGTCATGGGTTGGCCACTGTGAAAATGGATGCTAGACTAGATGAACCAGCAGGGCTCTTAGTCTCTTCTTAACCAACAACTATGGCTTGCCCTTATCCTCCAAGCCTGTACCAAACGTTTGTTTACAGTACTGGCAAGCACAAACCACAGCTTGCCACTCTGGATATAATGATATGGCTTGCTGAAAACCAGAAAGGAATGGTGATCACAGCAGCATTTGAGGTGAAGAGGGCGACAGCAGAGTGAGCATGTGAGCCAAATTTTCATCTCAGGCATGCTTACAAAGCTCCAAACCATGGTTATCCACATTATTGAATATGACAAGCAAGAAACTGTAAAGTCAAATGGCCACTATGCTAGACTACAATTTATACAATTTAAGACCTGGCAAAATCTGATGTCAATTTTCCCCGCCCAATGTTAATACCAGATTTTTATAATACTGATATTCTCTTACCCTTCCTGCTGAAGGGTCAATATTAATTTTTAAAGGCATGCTATTGAACTCAGCCTCTGAATCCAAAGTGTTGCTCTACAGGGTTTTAATCTGGATGAAAAAAAAGTGAAGTGAAAGCCAATTTTCAAAAGCAAGTTTAGAGACACAGGGCATTGCTATTCGCTGAAACCTTTTAACCAATTTCAAATGAAGTACAAGCATGTATGTCCCCCCATTAATATTACAGGAACAACAACAGCAAAAAAAAAAAGATCTTAACTAAAGCTTGAAAGATATAAAAGACTATAGAACACGTTTGTCTCATTGAAGACATTTGATACTTATTAAAATAATATTGCTTTCAGGCATATTTTGATTTGCTGTCTAAGAGAGTATGGAGAGCCTTGCTACTGAGATAATAACAAAGGAGCGTTAAACATAAAAAAAAAAAAAAAAATACACGAAAGATAGTATGTTCACCATCAGTACCATTTTCCCAGGGATTACTTCTTTCTAAAATAGAGCAGGTTTGAAAATGAAAGCCTGTTTTGGCAAAAGGAGACCCTGAGAAGTACTTTGAACATTTGCACATTAAATACTGCTGGTATGATGCTTCATTAAGCACTTATCAAATAGGCTGCTTACTTCAAAAATAAAAAGTATTTGTAACTCCAAGATCTCTACGACAGATAATAAAGCAACCATGCTACATGTACCAAACCACAGTGTTGCACAAAACCTATTAGCCATGCCCTAACAGGGCTTTTAAAATTTGAGGAAGCCACATATTTTCCCCAGCATAGATGAAAGCATTTGGGGGAGCCAGAATGCAATCTTGTGCAATTTTAGAATGATTGAAACCTTTTAGAAACTTGTATATGCATTTGATGCATGCTCCTGCTCTCCCTTTCCTCTTCCCTCCACCCTCTTTTAAACATTTGATGTGGTGGTTTTCGTAGGTTGTTTTTTTCTTTTTCCATTGCTGTTTCTCCTTTCAGTTTACACTCCCCTATTTTATTCATACTGATCTTCCTGCAAGAGAAAGATTGAAACATTACCTTGGGCAGAATTTTTTTTTTAAGAAGAAAAGAAAAGAAAGAGAAATGGAGGAGAAAACTTTAATCAATAGCACTGTGCGGCTGTAAATTTAAGCTCCTTTTATTTGTCAAACCATTAGTTGAGATGAGTAATTTATTTTTTATTGAAGATAATTAAAGTCCATTTTGAATTGATCTTCTTTGCATGAGATAACACTCTTTAGTCAAGGGAAAAGGAAAACAATTACTGTACATACAATGAATAAGTAGCATGAAAGGAGGAGACAATTGCAGATTTACCGACCTACCTATCGGACTAGACTTTAAAATCATCTTAGCGGCCCCTGGAGAAGGGAGAAGATTATTGAAACATTTATGCACTATTTATTTTCCTCTGGATTGTTTGGCTATACCACACAGGCATCACTTAGGCTTAAAAACATGTTAATTGTTATTCACATATCTAAATGCACCCATCATTGTGGTATTTGGATAGGCAATTATACGCAAAATAAATAATACACTGATTGTGTCCAATGCTGACAATGGACAGAAATTGTTTGACACAATGTTGTGAGGATTATTATTTTTTTAATACTGATCAAGAAAAATTGTGTGGCGACAGATATAATCGCTCATACATTCAGTTATTCCTTTGTTTCACCCAGGACACAAGACATTAGAAAAGAGATACAGCCCTAGGACCAGAGTAACCCAAACCCCATTAAACATGCATGGGGAAGATTTCCCAGCCTGCGGTGCTGGGAGTTACATGCCAAGGCTCTGTTAACAACAGTAATTGTGCATATAATTTCCTTTGTGTCACACAGAAAACTCCCCCACCACACAATTAAGTAACAACATTATTTCACTCACCATCCGTTATTATTTTATCTTAAACCAGGAAAGGAAGATATCAGCGGACCAATCCTGCTTCCTTCCTATCTTAGTTATGTGGAATCATCATTGCAAGGTATTGGCACACTGCAAAGGAAATGGATCAAACCCAAAGGTCATTCAACATTCTGCGGCGAGAGAGGATATAGTGTGATTGACTCTCCTGGCACATGAGCCTTATATCAACTCAAGTATAACAGGCTCACAATCAGGAATCAAGCAGGTACACAAGGCTCTTATGAGACAACAAAGCATTGTTGCTGGCAACTAACTTTCTCTGGGTGGGGTGTGCATGACTTTGGGCTCATCCAGACTTCCTTTTGCCCAGTGCTTTCCAGGGCACAAGGCCATGGCCTAAAGCTCCATGTCCATATGCTGTTTGCTCAGATTCAGCAGTAAAACATCAGTTTTCCTGGGGAAAGCGCCAGGACAAAAAAACAACAACCTACAAATGCAGGGCAAAAGGAAGCCTGGGTGAGCCCTGAGTTGGATTATCCCATTTACTCTTAAACTGTTATTAGGTTGCTCTAGAGTTTTTAAGTCAAAGTTTTCAAATTGTAAGTTGTCTTGAAAGGTCTTTTTCTGGTCCAAATGAGGACTCTCTTTGTTTTTTTAAAGCTAGTACAAGAGGGTTGTAGTCAACTCAGTCCTACTCAGAGTAGACCAATTAAAATTAATGGTGCTAAGTTAGTCATGTTAATTAACTTCTATAGGTCTACTCTGAGTGGAACTAACATTGACTACCACCCATAGACCTGAATTGTTTCAAATCCAGGATCTGCTTTTAACAACAACCTAGCGTGGTCACTTACCCATCACAAAAAGAGGAACTGCAGCACCTAAGAGAAGGGCAACATATGGTTCAAACCTGCACATATGCTAACTTATACCTGTAGGTGCAAATTTAGAAATAATCACCATGAATTTAAATACGATATTTCTCACCATAGTGAGGAAGACTGTGACCAGTTCAACCTGCTTTGCAAATCCTAACTCTTGATGGGTAACTTCAAAGCTCTTGTTTTCTCTTCTTAGGCTATGTACACACAATAACTTTAAACTATATCTGAAGCACATTCTTCCCCTCAAAGAATTCTGGGCACTGTCACTTGCAAAGGGTTGCTGAATATTGTAACCCTGTGAGGTGTAGACTACAGTGCGAAGAATTATTTGAGAAAAAGAAGATCGCATCGATTGCAGTTCAAAGGTATAGTGTGCACACACCCAAAGGTTTCTTTATCTTTGAAATTGGGATTGGGCCAGACAGCCCTTAAATTAGAGGACTGCCCTCTGTAAAGTAGGCCATATGGCTGCCCTACACCAACCTGCTGCTCAGTGGGAAAACACCTGCTTTGCATGCAGAAGGTCCCAGGTTCAGTCCCTTGCAGCTCCAGGCAGGACTGGAAGGAACCTGTTTGAAATCCCGGAGAGCCATTCCAAGCCAGTGTAGACAATACAGAGCTAAATGAACCCAAGTTCTGACTTGGTATGAGTCAGTTCCGTATGTTCCTAACCCAGAATACACTTAACTGTTCCCCAGTATGCCCCAAAACTTTCTCTCCTCTCTCTATGTCTTCATCAGTCTTTTCATCCTCACATTTTCCTTTCTTGTCTTTGTATTTAGAAGCATAGAATGGTATTGCTGGAAGGGACCCCCAGAACCAAAGGAAGGAATCTTTTGCCTAATGTGGGGCTCGAACCCACAACCAGGAGATTAAGAGTCTTATGCTGTAGCAAGTCAGCAAACAGATGTGCACAATAGAGGTGAGATACCTGTGTCCCTCCTGCTGCTCTAGGACTCAACCTCCCACCAGCATGGCCAGTGGTCATGGCTGGATGATGTAAGATATAGTCCAACAACATCTGGAGGGACACAGGCTCCCCAGTCCTATTACACAATAACAAACAATGGTGGAGTCGGTACTAATGCAACCAGGCTGGGCGGAGAATTCCTGCTGCTTACTGAGAGAGGTGAAGTGGCAGTGAAGTTGTGGCTGGGCAGATCCAGCAGCAAGACAGCAGCTCTTGAACAAGGCAAAGGGCCACCTGATGCCCTGCTGTAAGGTAAGCAGCGTTTCTGGGCGCTCTGGCACTTGTCACAGTGTCCCGTTGCACCAGTAGTGGTTTAGTCATGCTGGCCCATTACCTGGAAGCTATCTGTGGACAAACGCCGGCTCCCTCAGCCTGAAGCAAGATGCGCACTGCACCCCATATTTGCCTTTGACTGGACTTAACCGTCCAGGGGTCCTTTACCTTTTTATCTTGCAGTACTGAAGCCTAGCAACAATCCTAAGAAGCAGGTTCAGCAGTAGGAGGTCCAGATACAAAACAGGACAGTTTTAATAGCTGAATATTACAGGGTATTTCAGGAGATACAGCTCCAGATCCAGTAAATTTCATGGCTGGCCAGGGATTTGAACTTTTGTTTCCCCATCTCCAAACTCAATACAGTGGTACCTCTGAATGCAAATGGGATCCGTTCTGGAGCCCCGTTCGCATCCTGAGTAGAATGTAACACATGACTGTGTGTCTGCGGGTCGTGTTTCGCCACTTCCACGCCTGCGCGTGACGTCATTTTGAACATCTGCGCATGCGCGAGTGGCAAAACACGACCCGCAGTCCGTTACTTCCGGGTCGCCGTGGAGCATAACCTGAAAATGCTCAACCTGAAGCATATTTAACCCGAGGTATGACTGTACTCTAGAACAGGGTTTCCCAAACTTGAGTCTCTATCTGTTTTTGGACTACAGTTCCCATCATCCCTGACCGCTGGTCCTGCTAGCTAGGGGATGATGTGAGTTGTAGTCCATGCTTTGGGAAACCCATTCTAGACTAGTCTTCTGCAACCTGACACCCTACAGATGTTGTTGGACTATGACCCTTGACCACTAGTCCTACGGACTGTGGCAGGTGGAGATGGAGGCCAACAATTTCTGAAAGGCGCCAAGCTGGGGAAAGCTACTCCAGTCCAGCCACTGCATGCTTCTCAGCCTCAGTCGCCTGTAGTCCATGGAGCTCCCCAAGTACATTCAGTGTTATAGTGCAAAGACCTTCTTGATCTTTCCCATCTCTGATGTCTCAGGGTAGCTGAAAGTCCTTGTATGTGGGGCGGGGGAAAGCACACTTTCCTCTCCCTGACTACTTACTTCTTAGACACCAGATTTCTAAGCTCATAAAAATATGGTTCACATAAACCAACATAACTTTTAAAAAATGCAAAATAACTCTGCGTAAAAGAATAACTGAAGCCTAACAGTCACAGAGGTTTAAGATCTACAGGTATTTGGAAAGAGGCAGGTATGGGAGGGTAACAGTGCAATCAGAAGTAAACCCCATTGACTTCATTGGGACTTACTCCCAGGTAGGTATGATAGGATTTCAGTCTAGGTGGGCCCAGCAGTGACCTAGTAAAACCATATTGTGGGATTCTAGATCCAGAAGAAGAAACCTTAGTCAAATTGGGAATGACAGCATAAGGGAATAAGGGAAAACAGGAAGCACAAGTGACCCACTCTTTCCTCATGGTTCTCTATGACTTTGGAATTGAAGGCATTTTACAACCCCCTCCCCAGCAAAAAATAATAATTCTGAGATGGACAAATTCTTGGTGATACACATGTTGTATCCAAGTGTGAGGGATGAAGAGAATGACACAAAAGCTCATTTTTGGGGGGGCCAAACAAAGAAGCACAAGGCAAAAAAACACATGCAAATGCACTTCCTGTCCTCCCTATCCCCAAACACACATCCAAAGCCACTTTGGTTTTCCCGTGCGATTGTGTTCTATGTGCATATTTTACCAACAGATGTATGAGCCTCTTTTTGATTTCAAAACTGATACATATCAAATGTACGCATCCCAAATCTCTGTGTGTGTCAAGCACACATCCACCACACACCCTGAATACAGTCACTGTGCTCAGCATTTTATTATATAAAATGCATCAAAAGGATTTCAGTTTCTTGGAAAGGTTTGAGAGGAGGATCACCGAAGAGCTGCATAACAATTTTTTCCCCTTAAAATTCAAAACTAGAACCCACATTCTGGATTCTCCCACTTTGGTGTGGACTTTGAATAAGTGCTGTGCTTTTTTCCTGTGTAGTGCAGCATAAAAATACCGACCCAGTATAATTAGAATTTCAGTCATGGCCTGTGGGATCTAGTGATTTGGACATATTTTATTTAACCAGCTTAGTAAAAGGTAATATTCAGCAGCTGTGATCTATAGCAGAATTACAATTTTCAGGGTCAAGGAGGGATTTTGATATTAGGAGGTTGGGCAGAATTGCTGTAAAATCTCATGAGCTGTCGTTAAAAATAAATGAGAAAATAGGTTATCCAAGAGTCATTGTAAGGGAAAAATCAATAGGCAGTGTCTATTCACTTGGGCTATCAAAATCCTTGAAATTTGAACAAAAGTTTCACGTTTAGTGTGCTGTAGGTTTTGAAATGTAAGTGCTGAATGCTCAGCGGATACAAATTCATTGTGCTCTGCATTCAAACAAGATGGAGCAAACCTTCTGAAGTTTCCACGTTTCCTTCCTCTTGGCACTGGATATTAGCCACCAAATTAGATATGTAAAATAGTTTCTAGTGAAGCTTCAGAAGCAATTTCAGTTCACAGATAACAATTTTTCTCTTGAAAATTTTATTTTCTTTAGATCATCCTTGTCCTCAGGGAACTTCTCACTTGAAGATCTATCTATCTATCTATCTATCTATCTCCGTATATATATGGAACTGTCCTGCACACCATATGAAAACAGTAAATTTGTACATTTTCCCCTACTGAGAACCAATGAGACAGAAAGACAGGAAATGAAACACACTGATAAAACTGAGGTTTCGAAAGCAAGTACAACAACACAGATGTACAAAGTAATAAGTAACTTTAAAAAAATGCAGATGAGTGTAAATGCACCTTCTACAAATTTTAGCTTTCATAACTTACAAAAAAAAATTAAGGGAACAGGAATTATTTTTGAAGTGCTTACAGATTACCAATTTTTATGCATTGCAAAACAGCATATAATGGCCTGGTTTGCATGATGTGCTAAAATCCAACTGTGGTTTACCACGACTGTGGAGGTTTCCAGAGCAGAGTTCACAGCTCCTTTGCTCCTCCCCATGCCTTTTTACTGCCATGCCATTTTGAACTAAACCAAAGTTTGGCTTAGCATGCTGTTTGAACGGGATTGATGTTAATCCCTTTCCTCACAGTTTGTACTAGGTTACAGTACAAACTGTACTGGTTTGATGGTTACCAAAGGAAAAGCTTAAGCATGAGTCACATGGCATGACACACTAAACCAGACCTTGGCTTAGCTCAGTGTGGTATGGAAGTAAAAAGAACTAGTAACTGCAAGCTACTCTTCTGGAACCTGTACTGTCTCAAAGTCTTGATAATCCATAGTTTGGATCCCTGGATCTGGTTATATGAAATGCCTTGGTATCTAGGGTCACACCCACACCATACATTGGAAATGCTCTTACACCACTTTAAGAAGGATTTAAATGTATGGGGTTGATGTGACTTGAGTTCTGTGAGCCAGTTCCCACATTCTCATCCTGTCCCCCTTTAAAGCAGAGTTTGGACTTTTGTTGGTCAATGAACACTGAGGTTTTGCAAGCCACTTCCAATGGCCCCATAAAGAAGGGCCGGGACCACATCTGGATAAGCAGAGCTCTGCTCATTGAGTAGTCCACATCTGCAGTCTATGATGGATCAGGAGATAGGAATGCCTGAAGACACTGACTGTAGCATTTACGTAGCTGCCAACATTGCTAATGTGGGAAAACCTGGCTCTTAGGTCCACCACTCCACTAAAAATTCTGTGTTGGCATTAGGGCATGCATAAGCAAACTCAGCCCTCCAGATGTTTTGGGACTACAACTCCCATGATCCCTAGCTAACAGGACCAGTGGTGTGCACATTCTGTACACACCAGGGCACTTCTCTAGCAACTGGCCATATGAAAACATTTTTAAAATGCCCCAGGGACATTTGCATAAGTAATAATATACTACCCAGTTTTCAATAAAACACATTTTATACAGATAAATAAAAATGAAAGGCAGTAGTTTATTTGATCCACTTAAAACAAAAAAACCCACAGACTCTCTATCAATCCCATTTATTTCAAAGAGACTTCTAAAATTCATCACCTGTAGACATAGTATGAACAAGCAGATGTACAATATAATCTGACATTTGAAAAGAAATTCCTCTACCTGAGCGAAGCAGCAAAGCCTAGCAAGGAAAGCCATGGTGGCAACTGGATAAATTATGTAACCAATGGACACCCAGTTCTCCCAACTTCTCGCTCTTAGGTAAGTTCTGTCTCAGTTTCTTCTTTTTCTTTTATTCCATCTCGATTTAATCTTGTTACTGTTTGCTTTGTAAGTTCCTATTGTTTTAGACAACCAACGTGGTGCCCTTCAGAGGTTTCTGGACTCCAGCTCCTATCAAGCCCCAGCCAAAATTGCCAATGGTCAGGGATGATGTTAGGTTAGGGGGCCACGGCTCAGTGTACTGTCTCAACGTGAGGGAAGTCGCAAGTTCAATGCCCAGCGTTTCCTTGTAGAGCTGGGAGGAAGCTCGGCCTGAAGCCTTGAGGGCCACTGCCAGTCAGTGTGAAAACCAAACTGAAGTAAATGAACTGATGGTCTGCCTTGGTACAAGGCAGCTTCCGATGTTCCCATGAATTGTAGTCCAAAAACAAAAGGAGGACGCCATGATGACTATCCTTGTCTGTGTGAACGTGGCTGTTTTTGCACACACGGTTACTGGTGTATCTGAAGAAGTGTGCATGCACACGAAAGCTCATACCAAGAACTAACTTAGTTGGTCTTTAAGGTGCTACTAGAAGGAATATTTTTTATTTTGACTATGGCAGACCAACACGGCTACCTATCTGTAACTGGTTACTGGACAATAGTGTAGTAGTAATGCTTATTATTGCAAGCAGCAAAGCCGCACACAATGCAGTTTTCATTTATCATCATTTCTGTTATTTTTTACACCCACCTCTCCTTTTATTAAATCCAGTGTGTACTGTGCTGAATCTTGACTAGTCTGTTTTAACTTTAATCAGTCTCAAGTGATTTGTTTTACTTATCATTCCTGGTATTCAGTCTCTCTATTATTATTTCCTTTTCTCTGTCTTTGCATGTATGTGGTTGTTTCACACACAAACTGGGAAAATGGTGTTATCATTGTATGGAATTAAGGCAGGGAAGATTTTAAATGGTGTCTAAATGCCTTTGACTATTACTTACAACACCCTCCCCCTTCTGTCCCTGCATTTATCCAGATAAATGTAATCTGCCCATCATTAGAAACCATGAAATTATAATTCCTCTGGGATGGATATTTATCTCTCTCTTACATACAGAAAGGTGATTAATTAGTAGCTTTTTCAGCAGTTAAAATTACTGCGTACGAGAGCTGATTAAAATCTAACCGCCGCACAGCTGATTTAGATCAGCCAGTAATCCAAAGAAAGTGTAACTGGGGCCAAAAGAAGCAACTCCAAGGAAATCTATTGCTAAGTGGATTGTTTTATTTGCTGTGAACACAGGTTTGCTCCAACCTTCCATTCCAACACCCAAATTATTAGAATAACAGCTTTACAAGAACTGTGAGCAAAAGGAATTTTGGGAGAAACTCCAGTCAAATACATTGTGGTTGATTATGAGGCCAGTGAAGGCAAGATTTCATCAATTAACAGTATCTTCTGCAAGATATTTTAATAGGGTTTGGGGTGCCACTGGGTGTCCCAAAGATTGTTGTACACACACCCATGACAACACCTGCACACTTCCTGGTCAAATTCCTAACTCTAAGTGTGGAATTATACTGGGAATGTTAATCCAGCAGCCTTTGCATGCATAGATGTATAGATTACAATATGATTAATTCAAAACTTGAGCCCAGGGTCCCACCAGGGGGGAAAGGCGGGGTATAAATAAATATATAATAACAACAGCAATAGTAACCATAATTATTGTGCTGAATGTGGAATTTGTATTTTTTATATAATATATATTGATTTCTGTTCAGATGTAACCCCATTGCAATTTCTTGAATTACAAATGCACAATAACTAATGCACGAATCATGTAATTTGCTCCTTTGGTTTGCAAAGGAACCTGCAAGTGCAGGGCTCCTTGTTCAGTGATGTATCAGAGGCAAGTTCACTTTCTGCATTAGGGAGGAATTCACAGAGCTATGCAGAAGTGTCCTTGTATACATTAGAGCTCTTGCATCTGCATTAGGCTTGATCCAGAGTCTAATGCTTCAAGCAAACATTTAAATAAAAAATAAAAAATAATCTGCCTAATTATTCTTGCAGCTTCCACAAAAGATACAAAGTAATTTGATTTGATTATGATCATGGAGCATCTCTCTCTCTGTCTTATTAATAAAAACCTTTGTTGAATATTAGATTGGATTTAGCTAATTGTCAAGCAAATAAATAATATGAATGTTGCAGTTAAATGTGTGTATATGAAGAAAAGCAATGGGAATGCAATAGAGATTCGGAACAATGGGCTATCATTTAATCAATCAACTCTTTTAACTCTCAAGTAAGTTGTATAATTCCCTCCCTACAGAGGTGCATATGGTAACTCCATTATGTTGCTTTCATTGATTGCTGAAAAAATGCCTCTTTATGCTGGTATTTGACACCCAACACCATATTTTAGGATCCTGCGTATTTTCTTGTTTTTAATCCATTTGGAACCGGGTAAGAAATGGGGTAATAAAAGTAACAGCAATGGTAATAATACCTAACCAAATACTTGGAGAACTGCTACTTTAGCCAACTAATAAATTTACAAATTGATGTTGGATTAGCCAAAGTTGAATCCAATGTAAAGACTGGACCAACTAATCTCTCTATATTTGCCGCAAACAAGCAAATAATGTGGGGTTTATTCCGCCACTTAGATTCTACAGATGCAATGCATTTTGGGGGGAATGACGGTTTAGGACAGAGGTGTGAAATCTATGCTCCTCCCCAACCTATACAAAATGTCCCTGGATTGCAATACCCATCAGCTGCAGCCAGCATGGCCAACAGTCAGAGATGATGGGAGTTCTGGTCCAGTAGCAGCTGGTAGGCCACAAGACTGGATCTGTACTTTAGGGTCACTGAAAGCAGCAGTCAGATTCTTGCAGCACCATCCTACGCATGCCTACTCAGAAGGTGTGCTCAGTACAGCTTAAGCCCAAGTAAATTGTTATAGGACAGGAGCCTTAAAGTAATGCATATGAAAATGGAGTACAGTTTCTTTATAGTTTTCCAAACCAAGATTTTTCTCCAACCGATCATACCAAGAATCCAACTTGAGACTTTGCCCAGCTCCAAAAAGTATCCCCAACCCTTGCAGTAATCTCTGCTTTCAAGGGGGTCAATTTTCTTCCCTGCTCAAATCCCTCAGAAAGAAAACATAAGAATGAATTAAAAATGAAGTTCTGCCAAAACCTGGTAATGTCAGAACAGCTGGCTAACTGATCAAGCAGATATAATTTTGGGGAGCTTCCCATCCATCATGGCAGATATTTTAATCCAGCAGTGGACATATTTATTTAACGAGATTTCAGAACAGATCTCAGGCAGCCACTCTACAGCGCTATACAAAATAGAGCGACAAAACATCTTCAGGCTGCTGCCTAAAATTAATATAAAAACTAAAACAATGGAAAAGAAGAGCAAACTATGCAAACTGAGGAGCGGAAAAGCAGGAGGTCACATAAGCAGGACTCATTCCCAGAAGCAGAATCCTCCACAACAGAGAAGCCAAAGCGACAGCTCACAGAAAAGAGTTCCAGACTTTTATGTATACCCCACAACTGCAGTCTCAAAAGAGACTCTCAAAGCAGCTGACATCAATTGAAAAAATAATCTGATAATTTAAAAATTAAGTGGGGGTGGGGAGCCATACAGGTACAACCCCAATACACTTGGAGAGCTAAGAAACAGAGAGGCAACTTCTCATTCTGAGGAATGCCAGGAATTCCATGCACAGGTTGTCTCCAAATTGCTCACCAAATTGATCTCAACAGGTTATTTTGATTCCATTCAGTGGCATCAATTTACTACAGCTGAAGAAATCTTCACCCCACATAAGATTTGTGGAAAGATTAAAAAATCATAGGTCACCACACATTTAAAGCACTCATATTATTTTAACAGTCACATACCCCCGCTCCCCTGCAAAAAGAACCTGGAAACTAGTATGTTAAGGCTGCTGAATGTTATTAGGAGACCCCTCAAAGGCCTCCTGGCATCCTGAATAAACTACAGTTCCTAGATTTCGGGGGGGGGGGCATGAATGAGTGCTTTAAATATATGGTGTGGATGTAAACTTAATAACAGGGAATCTTTGGCCACCCACTATAAAGTCTAAGTTTGTGAATTAGACAGACTCCAGTTAATGTGCATAATACTCCAAATTTTGCTGATGCCTTTTAGTTATTTCCTTTTATCTTTCTTTGTTTTTTATATGATTGTTCCACCCAAGCAGGTGCCCAAAGAGATGTGCGACATAACCAACATAAAATAAATAACTAAACCAGCAACATACAATTAAAGTTACAACAGCAACCCAGTTAAATTCATAACACCATTTAAAATCGAGAAACAACCTACTAGTGCTGCAATTCCACCGAACGTCAGATGCACTTGCAGTGCTTCACAGCACAAAGGAGAAGGAGAGGCTTAATGCTGGATAGATGGAGAACAGCAGAAGTGGGGCAACATAGGCAGTGTGCTGAAAAGCAGGAAGTGTGTGGGGGGGATAGACAGAAAGGATAATGAAGGCAGGAACACGCAAGAGCTAGCAAGAAAATAGAACTAGAACAGAATCAGAAGGGAAAACTGGCTGAAAGGAAGTGGGAAGGCAAAGGGAGAAACAGCTGGGGAATGGGTTCATTTATTCCATGAAGCCACAAGGCTCAGCTAATTCCACTTAATTGGGCAATGGGCCTGCTTAAACCACACTTGTGAAATGGTGTTGCTTATTTCACAATAAAGAAACCAGACACAGTGCTAGCCAGAACTGCAACAGTAGTAACTAGTATCCCTTTAAAAAATGTTCCCTCAGTCACATTGGGATGCTCAATCTAGCTGCCATTTTCAATCCACTGTGGGAATGTCAACGGTTGCCTCCCTAGTCATGAGCTGCTACCTGCTGCCTCTGCTTGGCAAGCCCATCAGGATCAGCCCCCATACTACCCCCCCGCCAGCCGAAAGTCATACTTTGCCTGTTTCATACACCAACAAACTGCAGATGCAGCCCACAAAAAGTTACGTATGTTTTCTATAACGAACCTCCAACTTTCAAGAAAACCTTGCAAGGGGGTGGGCTTGCTTTCTTTTTTGTAGGGGTGGGGGTTGTTGCAAAAGCAAGATGAATGTTTATCCGCAGACTCTGGGCCCCTGTTCAGCAAATGTTTCAGACAGATTCCTCCTCAACTATTTAGGAGGCATAAGCTACTCTGAGCAGGTTGCATGTGTGTGTTTGTGTGTGTTTAGGCCAAGTAGCTATTGCACTAGACTAGGGAACCTTAAAACTAAATAATAAAGACAGAGCGAGAAAAAGGCTTCTTACCTGCTTTTCTAATTTGAAAACAACTCATTGATTTTTAATCCTTTCTAGAGATGTATTGTGTATATGCTGCTCTCTTCTGGCTGCCTCTACAATCTTTAGTATGCAAAGTCTTGTTTTAAAAGGTGGAAAGACAAGCTGTGGGAAATAAAGAAGAGACTCTAAAAAAAACCCTTGGCAATATAGCAAGTCCATCTCTTGCGGTCACAATGCCCAGAAGTGGACTTTGCTCTAGAGTTCTGCATCTCATTCTTGTATTTCAGCTGACATTTCAGGATGTTATGGAAGATGAAGTAGAGAAAATTGCTTTTTTGGGGGAGACTATTTTTATGCACAAAACTCTCATCCAAACATTTGAAGCAAAGAAAAGGGCTCTTTATATAACATTTAACCAGAGATAACCAGATAAGCAAAGCAGGGAAGCAGGCACAAGGCATCCCATTGGATCTGGGGGAGTGTACAATTGCCTCTTTTGAGCTTTTGCTGTCTTGTCTCTGGCGTGCTCCCAAAGAATGTATTTAGGGATGGCCACAAAACATCTCCAGGGATGTTCCTGTAATCGCTTGTGAAGGAAGAAAGGGGTGTATTTACCTGGGATCATAAAAGCCATGTTGGGTCAGTCCAAAAATCCACCAAGTCTCAGGGAGCTCAGAGGCAGGGTAGGAAGCAGACAAGCCTGCCATATTGTTTCACCCCTCCTTTGATCCCCAAGTAACTGGTGTCCAGTAACTATATCTACTGTAGCTAGCATGTCTAATATCCACTGAATGAATCGTTCTCTGTGAATTTGTCTTATCCCCTTTTAAAGCCATCTGAGCTGGTGTCTGTAACTACATCTTTTGGCTTTGAATTCCATACGCTTATTATATGTCAAGGCGTATTTGCTTTTGCCCTTTCTGCTTCCAATGAATCCATTTTTATTGGGTGCAGATTGGTCTACTAACAGCTTAAACACAGGCATTTAAGCTTCTCTTTTCTCCCAATAAGGTTGGACTTCCAAAGGGCTCACTACTGAATCAAAGCAGTGGGAGAATCTTTGCACTTGTACTCCCCTGGCCAAGTGGCCTTGGCCAGCGTTCCTTGTGTCATATCTATATAGTGGCTTGGATATCAGATATCAATACACCAAGTAGTCAGTTGTGCTGGTTGGTCTTAGGAAACACATATATGGGGGGGGGGGCAGCATTTAACATGACCTTCCCATTAAGTCCAGCAGCGCTCACACATTGTATGGCTATGAACAGAAATCAACTAATGCACTTTTCTTAAAGTGACCTGGCACATTTGAAATGTCCTCAGATTCACCTCATCTTCATTGAAGCTGGAATGGGGATGCATTCCCCTGTCATGTGGAGCCTATTGGCCAATTGGGTTGGTGGCAGTGCTCAGCTATATAAGGCTGCCCTACTCAGCCTCTGTGGAGCTTCATACAGCTGCCAGGTGACCTGTCCTGCATTTACAGTTTAGGGTTAGCTATGAGTTGCTATGTTTATTTGGCTAATTGGGCTTGTTTTGTTTGGCAGCAAGTTCTGGCAGGAATTATGAATCATGGATGCCCCTGGCAAGCATCTTGAGGCACCTTGTATGGTGAAGGACCAGTCTTCAGCCTTCCCTTCATTGCCAACTGGCTCGAGGGGATGTCAGGGAGGTATGGTTCTTAGGGGACTATAAGCTCCCCCCCCCATGAGTACTGACCAATGCTGGAGGGATTGGAGCATGTTGGCATGTTTTACCTCATGCAGGTGATGACAGGCATGAATCAAAGGTATGTCAGAGCCAGGAGCCAGGGTAGATTTGCCTATTATAACATGGTTGTTTGCACTTAATTCCAACTGGTGTTGCTCACTGTTTGTTGCAGAGTGTTATAATTTAGTACTGGATTAAAGCTAACTTTATTATGTTTGTGTGTGTGAGAGAGAGGGGGGTATCTTCCTCACATTAAACTATTGATTCTGCTTGCAAAAGTTAGGTTGAGATATGAACATAGGTCTGAGTTTTCAACAGCATGGTGGTGGTGTTTTAGGACAAGCCAACCCTGAAGGTGTAGAAAAGGTGAGTTAAAGAAATAACATGAAGAAAATCTGCACCCCAATATTACATATGTAGCACAATTAAGTTGACAACAATCCAGAATTCAAGAAACTTTCAAACATGCTTGCTTCCAATTACAGCAGTAGCAGAATAATGGGAAATTTAAACCATTGGTCAAACAGGAGTTGTCTATGAGTGTCCTTGGTAATTTCCAAGGTTGTTGATTTCAGTGAGAATTGTGCTTGGATAACACTAAAAAAGGACTCCTGGATTTGAGTTTGTGAAAATAGGAGCCATCTAGTGACATTTTCTTTGTAGCGGGGGTCTCTTTTTATGTAGAGGAAAAATACATGTGCAGAGAAGCAGCCTTAACAACATACTCTCAGTGTACCTATTTCGTAGGCATGGTACCTATTTTTAAGTAGTGTTTACAAATTGCTGATATATACTGAATTTGTACCTAAGATTGTAGGTTTACCTGCCAGATGCACCTATTTTGACTGGCACAATGCTGACATGTTTGAGAACAGAATGTCACAACTTGCTAATCGGAACTGATTTTTGAAATTCACAAAACCTATTTGAGAGCAAAATGTGTTGTGACAATTAAAATGCTCTAATGTCATATCTAAATGTGAAAATGAGTCTTATTTATTACATTTATACCTTGTTTTTCAACCAAAATTGGCTCCCAAGGCACCTTCGAAAGATTTGAAAACAGATTTAAACAGAACACTAAAACTTCAATAAAAAACAAACTATCTGCAGCAATTGAACAAGTGAAACACAAACCAGTTCCAATAGGTGCCATCATCAGCAGTGCCAAATTAATCACCAAAAGCCTTTTTAGAGGAGTTTTTGAAGCCGCCTCCTAAAACCTTGGAGCTAGGCAGGTTCCTAGGATCAGAGCTTCAGAGGAGCTCTGAAATACTCACTTGCCAAATTTCAGATGCTGGGGACTTGTGGCAGGGCCACTCCTGATGATCTCATGGTGTGGAGGCACATTTGATAAGATAATAATAAATAATAATAATAATAATAATAATAATAATAATACATTATTTATATCTGGCTCTGGGTGGCTTCCAACAGAATATTAAAATACAATTGTCTATTAAACACTCCCTAAACAGGGCTGCCTTCAGATGTCTTCTAAAAGATGTAGTCTCACACACATTTGAAACCCACAGCATTTAGTCCTTGAGCCCAGAGATAACCCATGCAACTGGATGGCAGTTGGTGTTGCATGATCCCTGAGGC
This sequence comes from Podarcis pityusensis, assembly GCF_964106645.2. Lineage (NCBI taxonomy): Eukaryota > Metazoa > Chordata > Lepidosauria > Squamata > Lacertidae > Podarcis > Podarcis pityusensis. The sequence goes on along the minus strand of NC_138032.1, from coordinate 49,232,614 downwards.
CAAGGTCTGTCAACAAACCTAGCTGCTACATTCTGCACAAAATGCAATTTCTGCATGCTCTTCAGAGGCATTACAGTAGTCCAGCCTAGAGGTTCCCAAAGCAAGTATCAGGGTGGCACAGAAGCTCATATGTCAACATTTATGTAGGCTGAACAACCAGATACTAAAGAGGTGGTTCACCAAGCTGGTTTCCTTACTATCACATTGTGATTAACCTAGGTCATTAACCCAGAATAAGTGTGATTATTTTCCCATTTCAAATAGTGGTTATTTACTGTTTAATCCCTATGTTGAAGCTTTTAAAAGTGATGCAGGTTACATTTTATTCTAGCCCAAGTGTGAGAGCCCACAGTGTTTTTTGATGTTGCTTATCAGTTCAATGGGGTTAAGCCAGACGCTTATTAGGCCCATGTATCTAAAAGGACACCCTGAATGCAACATTTTGGGGTCAAGAAATAGGATGCTGTTTATTCACAAGTTTTCCAGAACTAAAATAAAATAAAATAAAACACCCGTGTTGACCTTTCTGTAAATATATAGGATTGTGAGAAGGTCTTGTTCATATGGCAGTGCTGTGCTTCATGTCTGGTTATTAACTCTGTGTTACCTTGCTACCAAACCACATTGCTACCTCAGTCATCTTTCAGCATGTGGGGATAAGGGCTGTTTCATCCATGGTCATTTCTCTTGCAACATTGCCTGCTGGTGATGGCTCTCTTCGCTGAAAGGTACTGCCTCCACCCCTTACCAAACACACCCATAATTTATTCAGCTAAACAATAGCTAGAATTAGAGCTAGCAGAATGGGACTTCTCTCCTCTCCTCCTGTCTTGTCCCCAAATCTGCTCCAGAGGGTTGGGGGAAATCCCAGAATAGATGCTCCAACAAGAATTTATTGATATGTATAGACTGATTTCACTAAATTAAGTTAAGCTAAGCAGATATATAAGATTGAATGTTTAATTATTAAGATACAAAATTACAATCTCAATAATAAAGTTACAAAATAATAATAAGGAAGTCACGCAGGGGTGGAGGGAAGACACAGGGCAAGAAAGAAGAAATGGATAAATGTTGGTACATAATGAAATGTGAAAACGTGAATTTACGAATATAATGTATATGTATCATTATGTAAAGATTTCATATATGTATTGCAACATTAAAAATAAATGAATGAATGAATGAAGGAGGAGGAGGGGGAAAAATATATCCCAGAATAGATTTAGGGGGCATGCAGGGGGAGCAGAGGGAAATAGCATGCTATCATGCAAGGAGAAATCATGCTAATGGAATGGCTTGCTTCACGCTATGCTCAATTTAGACAGTCTACATATATTACACATACATTAATACCCAAATAAACCACTCCATGTATTCTCTCTCCATGCATGCACTTGATTAAACATATCAAATCAAAATAGACATGATATGGGAGATTCAAGAAGAAAGAAGAAGGAGGTCTTTAAGCAGAGGCTTGACAACCATATGTCAGGAGTGCTCTGATGGTGTTTCCTGCTTGGCAGGGGGTTGGACTCGATGGCCCTTGTGGTCTCTTCCAACTCTATGATTCTATGATTCTATGGAACGTCCAGGTTCAAAGGTCGTATGTCACTGAATACCAGTTGCTGAGGAGCAAAGAACGAGAATTATTACCCTCACGTTCTGTTTCTGGGATTTTCCAGAGGCATCTGGTTGGCCACTGCAGGAGACAGGTTGCTAGACTAGATAGGCCTGTGGTCAAATCCAGCAGAGCTCTTCTTAGATTTGTAATCTCCCATGGTTTGTTTTTTAAAGTTCAAAGTAGCTATGGTGTGGCCTTTGGATTAGGAATTCTAAATTACTGTTTGCCCTGTGGGCACAAAACACACAGATACTCACATTTACCAGCTCTTCCTTCTCTTTCTTTTGCTTCTTCTTCTTCTTCTTCTCCCTTGGCACTAAAAATATGTGGAAATGGATGGTCACAGAACATGGCTGAGGCAAGGTATCCAGAGGATATGCTTGTATACCTTGGGTTAGCAGTTAAAGAATAGATATGGGGCACGAAAAATAACACAGGATCAACACAATTTATTATTTATCAAGCACCTAATATGCACTAGGTGCTATCCAGAAATAAAAAGCAAGTCCCTGCCCACAGGCTCACAATCTGAAAAGAACAAAACCCAATTCTGCTGCTCTTAAGTGTTGGACTCAAAGTTGACAGCTGAATGGGCACAAGGGAGTACCTGAATTGAAGTGGCAAAATCAATTGGGGAGATTTTCCCATTGCCCACTTTAAAAAGCTCTGTGTAGTTTCCCATTTGATGGCCCCACACTTATGCTGCCATTTACTTCTCAATACTTCTATGGATTTTAAGTTTAAAATTTGAAGTGTGAATCGGCCTTTAGTAATAGAAAGAGAGAAACGTAGGGAGAAAGTTTGCTTGTTTGTGTTTGTGTGTGTGTGTGTGTGTGTGTGTGTGTGTAAGTGAGACTGAACAGTACAGATTGAGAGCAGACTGCCCTCTCTGGATTGGCTTCCTATTAAATTCATTTGGGATGAGCTAGAGATAGAAGCAGCAGATCCCTCTCGTGCTCAGCTGTTACAGCCATACCTCAGGAAAAGTCCAAAGAACTATCAATGGACTTTCTTGAGCAACAGATCAATACTGTGCTTCATATCAGCCAAGCTGTTATTCACGCCAAAGGCAGTTGTTTGGATGAAGGGAATGACTGAGTGCACAAGTTCACTGTATCATAGTCTACAGGTTTTTTAACTCCTCTAGATGCCTTCATTATTTATATGCAACAAATACAACAGCTTCAGCTGCTGTAGTGGTTTTCTCTCTACATTCACGGTAAGAGATATACTTTGTTTAGCTCTGTAGGGCCTGGACAGATTTAATGTGCTTGCACCTGTAAGTTAATGTGTCATACATGTGTACAGAAATTACTTAACAAAAACATCAGTCAATTTAATCAGTCAGCATACAATACAGTTTTATTATTTCTAGAGCTCTGAGAAGTTTGTGTATGTTTGCATGTACAGAGTGCATATGTGAATTCAACTTGGCAACACATGAATACAGATATCGCTTAGAAGAGACAGCTAACAGGGATATTAATGAGTGTTATATTTATTTGTTCATTTATTTACATAATAATACAATCCCTTCATCCAAAATTCCCAGGGTGGGTTAAATAAAAATTATATATAACTCTGTAACCACAATGTTAACAAAAAGCACAATGGGATTTCAAAGCAGCAGATACAACTAAGTCATCATCTCACCTGACCCTTCCAAAAATCTGGAGGAATAGATGCATCTTGACCGGCTGACGAAAGCAGTATAATGTCAGTACAATAGGCACCTTGGAGGGGTGTTTGAAAGGCTTGGGGCTACCATCGAAAAGGCCCTCCCACAGTGCAAAACATCCCCACTGCTGATCAAGAACAATAGTTGCGCAGTGACCACATCCTGCTTGACTGTGTGAGCCTTCCATTCATAAGAGAGCAGAACTGACAAGGTCATGATCCACATTAGCAAGAAATACAAACGAGTGCATGAGAGAAATTGGCTGGGGGTGTGAGCAGGAACGCTGTCTTTCTCCATATTCTGGTGCTCACCCTTTCGGCATAGCCGCTACCAACTTCCATGGGTGTGTCTGCAGGAAGACCAATGGTGACAGTTGCCACCCCCAGATTCCCAGTGTGTTCATTTTCAAAAAGCCCATTTTTAGCATTTGTAGAACCCAAGATATGAGGCAAAACATGCAGTTAAGTAGTGTGTGACAACTTTTGAGCCCAGTGTAATCTAGTGTAGTGGCCTGTTGGTGAGGGTGTTTTAGGGAACTGCAATATGGGAACTGTGAAGTTGTTTGCAGTATCAGTGCAATTAATTAAAGATTGCAGGGGGTCAAGGGAGACACAGACAGAACTGAGGGTTTCAGCAGCAGCAGCAATAATAATAATAATAATAATAATAATAATAATAATAAATTGATTTATTATTTATACCCTGCCCATCTGGCTGGGTTTCCCCAGGCACACTGGGCAGCTCCCAACAGAATATTAAAAACACATCAAACATTAAAAACTTCCCTAAACAGGGCTGCCTTCCGATGTCTTCTAAAAGTCAGATAGTTGTTTATTTCCTTGACATCTGATGGGAGGGCATTCCACAGGGCGGGCACCACTACTGAGAAGGTCCTCTGCCTGGTTCCCTGTAACCTCACTTCTCGCAGTGAGGGAACCACCAGAAGGCCCTTGGCGCTGGACCTCAGCGTCCGGGCAGAATGATGGGGGTGGAGATGCTCCTTCAGGTATACTGGCTTAAGGCTGTTTAGGGCTTTAGTGAGTGGAAAGATATGGTCTTGATACCAGACCATGGGCAGTACGTGGGCAGCAGTCCTTGCCATTGAGAAACTATGAAGGCATAAGACTTGGAATACAACTTTCTCAGAAGGTCTGCCTAGTGTTCTGAACCCCCAGCGTACCTGGCAGCAAGTCTCCACTGGTGTATACAGTCCCAAAAAGGAACACTCCCATAGAGCTCCTGGAACAGTCAAGTTAAGGCCTTGCATGTCGATTGCAGCTTCTGGGCTTGACGAGGCAGTAACCCCCACCAGCTGTAAGCCTACTGCAGCTGAGGAATCACATGCCTCTTCCCAGAGCTAATGAGCCACAGCTGGTCATCTAGGTTGTGGGCCCTTGCCTACCTCCTAAAGCACTCCTCCCACTGCTCCCCACGCATCACAGCCTGCCATGTTCAAGTACAGGCTTCCTCAGCATAGGCCCTCCAGATGTTTTTTGGCCTACAACTCCCATGATGCCTAGCTAGCAGGACCAGTGGACAGGGATGGTGGGAACTGTAGTCTCAAAACATCTGGAGGGCTGAGGTTGAGGAAGCATGTTCAAGTAGATGGAGGCCCCTCTGGCTATGGGTCCTGCTCCTCTGCTCCTGTGCACTGATCCCCATCCTCTCGCTGTCCTCTGTCACCCCATGAGTACTTTCTATGCTCCCAACTTCCCCTTCTCCATAACCAGCTTCCCTTGGTGTGTACCAGTTGTGGCTACACCCCTCACTGGGATCCTCTTCCTCCTATCCATTGTCCTGCCAGTTCATGACACCTAGATCTGCTACGATCCAGTCATGAGATCAACCAGAGTGTAGACCTGTCTTCCAATGCCAGGTATGTTTGTTTATTTGGAAAGCCCCTTTCTCCTAGACTATTTTATTTATTGCAGGGGCCCATCTCTCCTCCTGCCTTAATGTGTAGTGAAACAAAATGTGTAATACAACATATTTGTATCCTGCCCCAATCCACATAGCAAGCATCCCATTAAATGAAGGAAGTGACATGCTGAGCATACGGATGCCCTGTCATTTATTTATTACTTGTTATTAAGGAAAGAGGAGAAAAAAGTTATTTTCCATGACACCCATGTATCTCCAGCAAAGTCTGTTTCCAGCCTGAAAGTTCACCAGTGCAGAGGACAGATATGGCCTGGCCACTGTTATCAATGCACTGTCAACCTCTAGGCCAGGGGTATGGCCCCATCGGTAACTTTCTAGGGGCTGCATGATGGGCAGGACCAAGCGGAAAGTGGGTGGAGCAACATTTGCAACTCTTCACCTTTATACAGTTGGTGGAAGTCAGAGGTAGTTCTGCATGCACACCTCCTCCTACAGGCAAGTGAGAGGTAGTTTTGCGGTTCAAGAATACATTTCTGGAAGGCAAAAACACTTGAGGATTGTGTGGAGGGAGGCTGGTAAGGTATGGGGGAGTACCAATGTCCAGACCAAGAAACCAGAAGCATTTGGGCCTCAGGCCTGAGGTTCCCCACTAACACTGTAGGTAAAACTACTGCAATGTGTTGCATGTGCCATTGCCTCTGGAGACTTCTTGGAAACGAACCTATACAACATAGATTGTCAGTTCTCTGTTCCATAAATTTCTTTGGGGCCTAAGTTACTAAACGACAGCTGCTTGGCACATGAGCCTGCTTGGACATTGAATTCATTATTTGAGATCTTCATCTGGGTCTCACAAGGAGATCAGGGAAAGACCGTTTTTTGTTCCGGCACCCCATGCTCCCCTGATGCTAACTGCAATGCCATCTCAGAACTTGGCAAAGGCATTTTTGAAATTCACTCAGGCATAATGCAGCCTTAATTGCCACAACAGACTTACTGAAGGCTGGCGCCCAGAGTTTTTAAAAAATAAATAAATCCCGAAGTGGCAATTATACATTTTGGCTGTGAAAAGCCACCATGACTTTGGGTCACTACAAGAGTGAATCCCCTCTCCTTATGCTCCTTATGGCTGAACAGAGGGATGTGTGCCGCTGTCCCAGGTGGAGGTGGGGGGAGATGTGGGACAGTTTGGGATTGGAAGGCTGACCACTTCTCTGGTACAGCGTAGGATGACTAGGGTGAGAGGTTAATACCTTGGCCATAGACGGCCATCGATGAGGTTTTTATGGAGCCTAGATTAGATTTGGTCTCAGCCTCAGATTGCCGGTGTTGTAGTATATGGACCAAGAGAATTTTGGAGACTGGTAATTCTTGTGAGTGTGCATGTGTATAAGGGTAGGGGAATGTGTGTGGATGTAGGTTGATAGAGGGGTATGTGTGTTGGTGGGTAGGCATTTTTGTGGGTATTGAGTGTGTGGAACTCTGTTTTAGGGATTTTTATTTCTTTATCTCTTTTATGTAAGTTATTTAATTCTTATTGCTTTATATATCATATGTAACTCCATTGGTTTTATTTTGTAAACAGCTTTGAATTTTTTTCTGATGAAAAGTAGTACATAGCTAACTAAATAAATTCAACCAAATTTGTTCTCTTGTCTCTATTGGGAACCTTTTCTTTTTTAATTCCTATGACTTTTTAAAAGCCATGGGTGGAGGAGGGAGGTCTGGTGTAAGATGCACCTTAAGGGAAAAGAACCATGTGCCCCCACTGTCCTATGCTAGAAGAATCCTGGCAAACACAGAAACTACTCTGAAAGCATGTAATCAGTTAAAGCTTGTAAGCATTTAAACACCATTTGAGGGCTGGGCAAGGGGAGTGATGAAAGAGAAGCCTTCATAGAAAGAAAAGGGCATGCACGATGCATAGCCTCATGGATTGCATCTCCCAGCCAGCTCTAAAAAGCCATTCAAGTGGCTGTACGTGTCCAGGATGTTTTGGACTAGCCTTTCAGGAAGCACAACCTCCAAAGCTGCATGGACAAACACTTTTAAAATTCCACTGGGCACAGTGGCGTAGCGTGGTTTGTCAGCACCCGGGGCAAGGCAAGTAATTTGCGCCCCCTAACCCGTGGATTTGCACCCCCTAACCCGTGGATTTGCGCCCCCTAACCCTAACCCCCAGAAGTTGCGCCCGGTGCGGCCGGCCCCCCCTGCACCCCCCACGCTACGCCACTGACTGGGCAAGCAAGCCTGAAGTAGCTTGTTTGATTGTGGCCCCTAACTCCAAATATACTTTGAACTGAAATGCATTTCCAAAGAGAATAGCCAAATTATTATGCATGGAAAGACTGCTTTTACCATTAAACAGCTGAGTGGGACGGCAGATTTTTGCCCCTTGTTCTCCCCTCATCACTGCGTTCCCTTCACCACAGCATCCTCTTTTCCCAAATGCTTTCTACCAAAGCCTTGAAAAAGCTGGGGGTTTGGACTGGGTGTTCATCAGTATGCAGATGACACCCAGCTCTACCTCTCCTTTAAATCAGAACCAGTGAAGGCGGTGAAGGTCCTGTGTGAGTGTCTGGAGGCGGTTGGAGGATGGATGGCGGCAAACAGATTGAGGTTGAATCCTGACAAGACAGAAGTACTGTTTCTGGGGGACAGGAGGCGGGCAGGTGTGGGGGATTCCCTGGTCCTGAATGGGGTAACCGTGCCCCTGAAGGACCAGGTGCGCAGCCTGGGAGTCATTTTGGACTCACAGCTGTCCATGGAGGCACAGGTTAAATCCGTGTCCAGGGCAGCTGTGTACCAGCTCCATCTGGTACGTAGGTTGAGACCCTATCTGCCCGCGGACTGCCTCGCCAGAGTGGTGCATGCTCTGGTTATCTCCCGCTTGGACTACTGCAATGCGCTCTATGTGGGGCTACCTTTGAAGGTGACCCGGAAACTACAACTAATCCAGAATGCAGCAGCCAGACTGGTGACTGGGAACAGCCGCCGAGACCACATAACACCGGTCTTGAAAGACCTACATTGGCTCCCAGTACGTTTCCGAGCACAATTCAAAGTGTTGGTGTTGACCTTTAAAGCCCTAAACGGCCTCGGTCCAGTATACCTGAAGGAGCGTCTCCACCTCCATCGTTCTACCCGGACACTGAGGTCCAGCACCGAGGGCCTTCTGGCGGTTCCCTCACTGCGAGAAGCCAAGTTACAGGGAACCAGGCAGAGGGCCTTCTCGGTAGTGGCGCCCTCCCTGTAGAACGCCCTCCCACCAGATGTCAAAGAGAACAACAACTACCAGACTTTTAGAAGACATCTGAAGGCAGCCCTGTTTAGGGAAGCTTTTAATGTTTGATGTATCATAGTATTTTAATATTCTTTTGGAAGCCGCCCAGAGTGGCTGGGGAAACCCAGCCAGATGGGCGGGGTATAAATAATAAATTATTATATTATTATTATTATTATCAAACAGGGACGATATTCACAGTTCTAGAGCATCTCAGCCACCAATGAAGAGCTGTGGAACTGGTGTGGTTGAATAGCGGAACACGAAACATGGAAAAAAGCCAGCAGTGTGTCTCCATACAAGGTCATGAGGTACACATGACATATTTGCTGATTCCAGAAGGATGAAGGCTGATAATTATGAGTGATTCCCATGTCACTCACTGGTATATCTGCTGAAAGAACTGGGATTGGACCACTGGCACGTTCTACTGAAGTTTGGGAGACATAGGCCACGGAAAGCAATCTGTACAATGTCCTTCCTTCTCAAAGAATGTGAACAGAATTTTAGCCAGACCTGTCAAGTCATCCAGCTTAGATTGTTGTATCAAAATCGGATTAGAGTTCTACCATCAGCAGGCAATGCAAGAAGATACACAATTAAAAATAAATGTTTCCCTGCAACCCCCCCAAAAAGAGGCACTTATTTGCAGCTGCTTGAAACAAAACTCTCCTTGTTCAAAAACACATGCCGAGCAGTTAACAGGCTGTCGTGAATAACAGGATTTTATTACCGCAGCCACAAAGTTCTCAGGGATTCACATGTAACTCTTTCCATCACCAGAGTGCTCTCCAGATTTTTACTGGGAGGGTTTAAAAGAAAAGGGGGGGGGGGGAGACAAAGTAGTTTATATTTCGGACGTGGTCCAAAGTGGGTAATTCAAGGGTATGGACAAAAAGGTATAAATATTTATACTTCAATTTTTTTATTATAAAAAAATTATTCTTTAATTTTTTTTGCTTAAGTCTAGGATGAATGCCTACTGTACAGGTTGCAAATTAAGTACAATTATTTTTCTCTTCTGCACTTGAATATAACTCACAGCTAAAGTCATTTAAAGGGGTTAACATCAACCTTAATTAAATATTAAAGTGTGCCTGTACCTGCTGCTATTGTTGCCCTTAGAATAAGATATAACCTATTTTTGACAAGTTTTCATCTTTCTCTGTGGAAGACGCTACATGAAACCAAATCAGTGGCAAAGAGGAGGGTAATGAATAATCTATTTCATATTCCAACAGTACCCAGAGCTCTGAGTGGAAAAATATTCAGTCAGATGATAGCGTGAAGCTGCTGAGGTACCACATGACGCAGCTAATGTTTAAATAATAATAATAATAATAAAAACCGCGATAAACAAATCATTAGCCCTTAACATTTGTTTAATGCAATTTGTTAATGAACGTAATGGTGGGGACTAATAATGAAAGAAAATAAAAACGTCTAAACAGGCGCCAAGCTGCCAGTGATGCTCAATTATTTCCTTGTCAAGTTTTTATGATTTAATGAGCTCCTCTGGGACTGACGGCTGTCAGTCAGTCGTGACTTTTTGACACCATTACAACTTCAAATACAGCAGCAGGCAGGCTGTTTTCCTCGGATTTGAAATACTGAAATGATCTGACAGGTTTAAAGAAAAGATGTGCAAAAGGGGGGGAAGAGAAAGAGAGGGGAGACACACACAGTTGCTTTTTTTTTGTGGGGCAGACAATCTCGGGATGCTGTTTGGTAATGAAAACCCAATCATTGAGGTCATTATCTGATGAGGTTTTTTTTTTTTTTAGGAACTGGCAGGGTTTTTTTTTCTTTATTTCTTTACTTAATGATAATCCTCAATGGGTTTGCCCCGCATGGGATGGTCAGAGCCGCACAATTTTGTTCACCATTAATTTCAGCCTTTGAAGCTCTGTGCTCTGAAGCAGCAGCAAAGAAAACCCCCCACCAAGCTGGCTGCAAAATAAGACAATCCAGCCTGCCTTAAACAGAATACCAAATGGCCTTCTATCCCAGAGATGGGAACTGACGTCAGTCAGGCTACATTTTTCTGATATTTTTTCCCAAAACGTAGAGCATTTAAAAACTCTTTAAAACTTAAGCGTCTTTAATTAAACTGTGTTTGATTCTGCATCAGTGCAGAATTAGTCTGGTGCTTCTGCATAGTGGAACTGTTTAGCAAATATGAATTTTACACACTGTAGAAGAGCATGTTAATGTGCGTGCCTTTAATTCGTCATCATTCAATAAAGGCTTCGCAGTGTTAGAACATTTTGTTTTTTGATGGTTACATTTGGATGCATTTGATTCATTCACCGACTTGCTACAGATGTGACAAATGAGTTCAGTGGGAGTCAGAACCTGTGTTGTGATGGGGATGGCAGGGGTAATTCGCCTACCTGTAGGCATCTAATTGTTCGGGTACTGCACTGTTGATTTGGCTGGTGTAAGCCTCACGCTAAGACTAAGAACTCCTTTGGGGTGGGTGGGGGAATGAGCAGCATTCCATGTCAACAAATGGAAAACTACCATAGCCACCACGTGGTCATCTCAGGACCACAAGTCAACTAAACTGAGGCTTATTCTGAACATTGGAGTTCTTTTCCTGCCGCAGTATGGTCCCTATGGTTATTACATGTCAAAGCGGCTGAATTCAGTGTCTAGACAAACTATCTGCTATCTACTAGTAAGTCCATAGAAGGCAACCTAGGAGCAGGTCCCTTCATGACTATATATGTGGCCACTAGGCTCGCCTCTGGCAGCTAGAGATAGGTCATGCATATGAAGACACCCTGATGGCAGTGAGAATTTCTAAATGGACGCTACGGTGGGAAAATAGATACCCATGTATACACCAGTCCATCATCTATAAACCAGATTGTGTGAACCACTGCCTGCATACATACTTGGTCATGTTACAAGCCTGGTAGAAACCCTACGTATTCTTCAGAACTGTTCCTGGGGTTGCTGTTTGTAAGAACTTCAGGAAAAGGACAGAGCATCGACTAAGTATTCTAAAGCATATGCAAAATACAGCAGCCCTATGAAGCTACACGCTGGATCATCAGATCATCAAAGTATGTGGATGTCATTGTGACAGACCCCTTTTATGTAGCCAGAAAGAAGAAACTGCAGTGTAGGAAAGAATGTGATATGGAAATCATTGTGAATTTTAGAATTAAGGCATACAGTGGTTCATTTGGCATCTTTCAGCGGGGCTTGCTGAGGTGAGACATTGTATTTTATAGTTGGATTTTTGGAATATTGGGGAAGAGAATCTTAGTATTATGGTGGCTAGGGAGGCTGGAACAGAAGGCAAGTCGGCATTATGCAGATTTTTACCACTGGCATTAACGGCAAATAAATGAAAAACAACAACAAAGAACCAGTAAACTAACAGAATTTAATTAATTTTTCCTTTGAGGTTTATATTTACAGTAGTTGTTAGAAGAAACAAAGTATTTATGAAAATGCACATCTTCTGACCTGCTTTGATACATACTTTTAACACTTGCAGGCTTCTCCCTCATCCCCATTTGCCCAGATCCCATGAACTCAGTCTCTCCGTATTATTAAGATGGTCAAGGCTATAGTTCTGTTTACACAACTTAAATGATTTATCTGAAGACATGCATGCCCTAACCTTTTTCAATAAACAGCATTTCTCTTGTGAATCTCCTCATCATGAATTTCTTTACTACACTATACAGGTCTGATTTGAGTCGGCTACATCAACTTGGATTGCATGCAGTTCTTTGTGTCTGGACAGTAAACAGGTTTAGGGCCAAATTCCATCCCTGGGTGTTTGAACAGGGATACCATGGAAGTCAATAAAGATTCAGTGTTCCTTAGAATACCAGGCAGGATAAAGCTACAAAATTCTTACAATCTTCAAGAGATTGCCTGTGTCCCTCAACTATTTTATGGTTTAGTCTGTTCCCTAAGGGTTCAGAATTTCTGGTTTCATAATTTGTGCAAGTGACTCCAATTAATGCACTTCAAAAGGTCTTATGAAAATCTTTTGCTCTCATCTCTGGGCGAATGGATGATAAATTTGTAATAATTGTTATTATTAAGCAACTGCATCCTCCTCCTTTTGCCTACACAGGTAATAGAAAGAGCCGGTTAGACACAATGTTTTTACAGCTAAAAGTGGCTATGCTGTGGTTTCTAAGCAGCAAGCATTTAGTTATCTGTCTAGTGAAAGGGAATACCAGAAAATGGAATGGCATGGACATCAGTTTTGCTGGGCTACCTCCAGATGCATTTAAGAATATACCCAGACACCTCCAAGTCCAGGATTAGCTCCACAACCGAAGTCCAGCCTTCCTCGTCTCCCCAACCTTTCCTTTCTTTACCTAGATGCAATGGTGCAGAGATAGCTCACAGTGTGCTGCAGTATGGTCCTAGGAGATTCTGCAAGCACATGGGTAGTTTTTAAGGGATTATAGGAACTATGGGAAATGTAATTTACAAGTTTCTCAACGTTCAGGGATGTTGGCAGGGTCCGCCCCCCCCCCCCCGCAGCCAGAGCTCAGCTCCGGCACCTCTCAGGTGGGCACCATTGCCATTCTAAGACAAGGGAGAAATTCATGGTGAGCTCCAGCACCTCTTCTTCTAGAAAAATAGCACTGGACGTTGGGAACCATAATTCCTGTTAACTCTGGATGCTGCAGTACAGGAGTTAGGGCCTAAGGGATGTTCTATTGCAGCAGAGGCAGTTTCAGGGTGACAGGACGAGTGCAGCAGCACTGGGCGCCACTCTGCAGGAGGTACCACAACTGCAGAATGGAACCTGAGAGGCAGGGCGGCACCAAATTTTAGCGTCACACAGGGCACCCATGAAATTTGGGAGCCCAAAGTCTGCCACTGACTGCAGAGCCCACTTTAAGTCCTGCCTCAGTCTACATGTGCAGGTAGAAAGGGACAGTGGTGGGAAAGTGTTTGTGTTGGGCTCCCACAATAAGGGTCAAACATACACTGGATCCAATTTGGGGCCCATATTATTTTGCCAAATAGGTGGAGACAATTCCAATTGCGTCCAGTATGGACACGTGTCTACTCATCATGGAGGACTGCGTCATAAATTACATTACATAAAAACCTTTCACGTAATGACACAGGAATGTGGGAATTGAAAGAAATACGTGTTTTCAAGTAATCGTCTTACTACACATCCCAGGGGACCAAAATCCCAGGGTATAACTTTCTACAGCCTGTTTACTATGCCATCAACCTCTATTTGCTGCACAAAGGGTATAAGGAAGACGGTAGGAGGGATGACAAGAAGTTGATTCATGGTGTCTAAATATATTACTATTACTATTATTATTATTAATGTGTGGTAAACTGGGCCAGAGAAGGGAGAGCACAAGCAATAACTGCTGAAACAATGTCAAACTGAAGTGCATCATCCTTCTCTTGGACATACAGAAAAAGGCTGTTTTCTCGCCACCCCTATGTGAGTAGATATACTCCTGTTTGAGCATTTCAGCTAAGTCCATATTTGTTTAAATGAAATGGAAGTATGTATTGAATTCATTCTACATATTTCTTACACACAGAATTCATTCAAAATATTACTTGCACACAATCTCACCATATTTATTCTTGCATGATACTTCAGATTTTAAATCTCATTATTGTGTTGAATCTAAATCCAGAAAACTGAGAAGTGACTCAGAAAGGATCTCTATGTAACTGCTAGCCAGTCTTTTCTTGCTTTGGAATCTGCCTTCATTAAAAGCACAATATTGGAAAACAACATTATCAGCATGACAACAACACAGTCATAGGGCAACACTGCAAAATAAATTCATCTGACAATCCAGGACTTGGTGGAGATGACTATATATACATGGTCTGTAAATAAAGTTTGAAAGAGATAAGAAAAACTATCACATTTGAATACTAGGTTCACAGTGGACATTAAGCCATCCTGTCAAAAAGACAATATGTTTATTAGAAGCAATGATTCCTCTGGCTTTGCTGGGTTACATTTGTGATTGTTATTCAAGCCTGAGTATGTCACACTATGTTTTTTTTTTAAATTCTGTTTGCTCCTATTCCAAGATCCTAAGAGGGAATTTCTTGCCAGAGATCTAATACCAACTCAAGCCAAGTCGAGTGTTTAAATGCTTGCAAGTGTCAGCATTAAAAATCTGGCATGGAATTTAATAAGTTGCTTACACATGTGGTCTTGTATACTAACAATATGTTCATTGCATATGCTAATATAGGAAAACCGGAACAGTCATACTATGACATAAAACAAAGAAAAATATCAAATGCACATGCAGCCAGTAAGACAAAATATGCTTATGCTACTTGCACCAGAGTTGAACCGCAGGCTTTGAGAGGGAGAACCATTTCAGTGCAAGAGAATGATTCATGTGACCACTTTGTCTTAATTACTCTGAAGCAGTTTGTTGCTGGTCAGTGAAGAACAAAGATATCAGTGTCTCCTGACAGAAAAATAAATAATCATCAGGACTGCAAAGATGACGATGATCCCCAAGATAACTAACAAAATCCGGTTTTGAATGATCCTAAGGGAATAAAAAGAAAAGAAAGTGGTGAAAGAGAATAAGACAATAAAAGCGCAATGTAAAGCACCTAACTTTTCTTTTCCATGTGAGTAACCCATGGAATACAGCTATCTAGATTCTAAAACTATTGTCTGTACTGATCTTGATTGTTATTTGTGTCACTGAGAGCCAAACTAGATGTGACTTTAGCATTGTGTGACTGTTTTTTTTAAGGTAAGTATGGGGGAAGCTTTAACCCTCTCACAGTTCAAATTTGAGATGTCCATATCTGCTTTTTTAAAAAAGCTACGCAATGGCTGAACACATGAAATGATGTAATGTTTAGTTTGTCCCTCACTTCCTGTAGTTGAAAGCATTTGTTAAGGGGCTGGGCCTTCTAACATTTACGTGTACATTAAATTAATATCTGAATGTTTGTTTTTATTTTATAATTTAACTAAATGTCTAAAACCTGCTAAACGGAACATTTAAAACAAGCCTGATGGCAATTCATACTGGAAAGGAGCTTGCCACATAAAGTTTTATCCAACTAAGTCATACTCAGAGTAGACTCCCTGGAATGAATGGATTTCATTTTCATCGCATATTTAAGTGGATACAACCCACAGCAACCCAAGCAAGCCATTATGGAGGTTTTCAAATAATTTTATTTTGGTTTCTTAATTCCAGACAGAAAGCAGTCGCTAATTTGTGCATTAAAGTAAAATATTTCAAGGGTAGGGAACTTGTTGGCAAGGTACTTACTTGAACCAAATACCAAGGGAGAAGTATAAAAGATAGTGATGAAGAAAAAGGATGCTACATAGAAGGACATGTCAAACTATGACTCTTATGTTCTAAAACCTTTCTTTGCCTCACTTGCATAGATTCACTTATGGTAATCAGGCAAATGCTACATTCCTGTGTACTGAACAAATAGAAATGAGTAATGGTAACACACCACTTGTGAGAATGAACCTCTTGTTTCATCAGCATACAAACTATCAGTCGTCAGAGTCTGAATGACACCCATCTGTACAGAACTATTAAAAATGAGTATTTTTATTTTTATTTTTAAGAAAAGGCCTGAGCTTCATTCCAGGGAAGTATTTATCTGGGCTCTTGCGGAATATTGACCTTTACATGGCAGGAACATATTTGCAGTATAGCATCGTTAAAATCAGATTGACAGTCCCCTCTCCACCAAAAAACAACAACAACGCCACCCCCCAAAAAACCAACTGAAATTTCAATCTTGTTTGTAAAAAGATGGAAAATAAAACCATAAACACTATTCAAACAAAGAAACAATGGATGGTGGAAGGAAAAACAATAGGCTGAGCTCATAGTAAGGTGGGATGTTTGTTTGCCATACATTACAAACAGGCATCTTTGTACATATGAGAATTTCCTGGTTAAATAAGTAATATCATACTAGATGTGTCTGGTTGCATAGGCAAGTGTAAGTGCAGAAGGATGCAGTTTTGAACCAACTTCAGATCCCTCCCTCCTTTTTCACAATGCCAGCCACTGCTACAACATTCACCTTTAAAAAAAAGAAAAGTAAATGGATGGATGAAAACTGTCACATCAGACAAACACACTCCCCTGTGACACTTTAAAAGGACTAGCTCTCTATCCTCCTGACAGGTTACAAAATGATCACATTTGCTGACACGTCTTCCGCAAAACTGCTTTAGTGCTTGTGTCCACTTTGCTAGCAGGAGATGAATGGCCTGCTTTGTCCTCATTTATCACTTAAAGCTGAACTAAGATCTGTCTCGTTTATTTTTCCCTTCCTCACTAGAAAGGATAAAGCGCAGCATTAATTCTCCCACGATGACAGCTAATTCAAACTTAACAGGCAATATTTACTCTGCCAAAGGGAGCGGACTACTCTGTCTCTCTTGGAGAGGAAAAATGTTTAATGGTCTAACAAACTAAAGCTAATTAAAGAGGCTTCTGCTTCTTATTAGTTTGCAGTGCAGATTAACACCTGAACTTTCAACCACTCTCTCTTTCTTTCTTTCCCTCTTCTTTTGGGGCATTTTCTAGCAAAACAACACCTGATAGCAAACTGTTTGCCCAAATGAATGCATGAAAAGCAGAGTGCATATTTACTCAGTCACCCTCACTGATCCTGAAAAGAAACTCAGGAAAATTGAAATTCAGCAGAGAAACAGATTAAAAAGCATGAAAACTCTTTAAAAATTCAGCCTTAAGTAACATACAGTAATATTCCTCTAATATGACTGTGCTGACAACCATTTTATTTGTGGGATGAAGGCCCCAAGGCATCCATGATGCTAATTTACAAAGGATTAACTGTGGATGGAACTTGCTTAGTCGAACACATAGTTAGGCAAATGCATACATCTAACACACTGAATCGTTAAGCCATCGCCTCATATCTGACCTAGTTAGTGTCTCATCACACCCAAATTACAGTGAGAAAAAAAGAATAAATAAAAGGAGTCCTCCAAATGTTTCATTTCTAATTCTCTGGCTGCACACTTGATTGGAAGATTACTTAATCTGCAAACTCGTCTCTAAAATCCTCATCAGGAAAAGAAGAAGCAGTACAGACCCCCACCTGTATCTGCTAATTAAATGTTCCATTAAAGTACGAATGTAGGATATGCATATCAAAGTTCAACTTCTAGGAATCTGAATTAGCTTGCCCACTGCAGCAAAAGAATACAATATTGAACAGAACAAATTAATCATGAAATAGGAAGGATGTTATCAACATGCTCCTCTGCAGAATTATTACCCTGTTTCATATTAAACCCTAAAATAAACATGCTCTTTAAATCTCGGCAAAAGTTACGTTGAGTCTGTAGCGTTTCAAGCAGGGAAGCAGAGCAAGGAAAACTTCAGAATGAGTTTCTGAAGCAGCAGAGCTCCACTTTGAAGGGTGACAGGATGGAATGGTACATAAAGAACTTGGATTCTGGTGTCAATACATTTCAGATCTCAAGTCAACAATCCAGGGCGCTAAAAGAAAGAATGAAGAAAGAGGGCTGGGGGCTGGGTGGGATTTCAGCAATATTCTGTAATCAAACCAGCTCACAGTGGCAGAACAATGGTTGGCATTGGCAGGACCCATCTGTAAAGAGGCCTCTAGTACTGTCACAGCCAGACACTGCCAGTGGGTATTGCTCCAGGCAAAGCAGCAAGGAATTTCAAGCGGTGGGAGGGAAAGGAGGAAAGTGGGGTTCAGCATCTTCTGCAAAAAGCCACATGGCTAACTCACCAACAAAAACACAAATGATATTTGTAACTTTGGATTCTTTTTACCTAAAAAATTCAGTTCAATCTTCCAGAGAGGCAACCCAGCGCCTCCTTTGAAAATGCAAAGCATGTTTACAGGGTAAATAATTTAAGAAATAATATATACTTGAAAGGAGACACCCACTGAAACATCCATGGCTAAAGTGCCTGAAGGCAAAAACTTGTGCATTTGCATGCTGCATTTTATTAAGTTAGCACACTGTAGCTTTAAAAGAATGCATGGCCAAATTAAAAGGAATGTGTGACTAAAACATCAAGGGTGCTTCCAGTTTGCATTATGAATCACAGCGTTGCTGATATTAAGACGAATTAACTGTTTATTCGATGCAGTCTGTGGACCGAATTTACAGAAGTTTTTGCCCACAAATCTATATGTTGTAAGAATAAGATGGGGCTGGATGAGGCATTTAGAATCTTCCCTTTTCATTTTTCAGCGACTGTGGTAACAACTCTGTCCATGGAGGGCTGGAGATCATACATTAAGTTCTATGTGCAAATGTGTCAGGAGAGATGGATGGAACACCTTGCACAGGGAGGAAAAAAAAAAGAGCTTCTGAACCGGCCCTTCGTTGTGAAAGTCTATTGTAAATAACTGCTGGGTTTTTACCCTTCAACTAAAGAGGGATTCGCACACGGACATCTTGATTTAAAGGATTCTGTGAATCTCTGAATCAATCACAGATCCACAGCCAGAATCGCATGCAGTTCCATAAGGTTTATAAGTTCCACAGTATTACACATGATTGCACCACACAACATGAATAGTTATGGCTGAGCCAGCACTCCTGAAAAAAGAAATGTCTGCATAGAATCATATTCAAATTTGGTATTTACACAGGACTTTAATGCACAAAGGATTTCCCACTATTTAATGGATTGGAAAAGCTGAGACAGTACAGTCATACCTCATGTTACGTTTGCCTCATGATACGTTTTTTCAGGTTGCGTCCCGTGGTGACCCAGAAGTACCAGAAAGGGTTTCACTGCTTGCGCATGTGCAGACGCGCAAAATGACGTCACACGCATGTGCAGAAGCGGCGAATCGCAACCTGCGCGTGTGCAGATGCACTGCTGGAGGTTGTGTTCTATTCATGTTGCGAACGGGCCTCCGGAACAGATCCCGTTCGCAACCAGAGGTACCACAGTAGTCTGCTCAAGATGACCTATTGGGGTGAAGTGAATGCTGAGATTTTACGTGTGGCCTCTTAGATACAGTTTCAACCCTGCATCCATTTCAACACACCAGTTCTTACTAATAACTCATACTTCTGTTCAGTAGCCTTGTAGGTTTACATTCTGTTTGCTCTTAAAATACTAAAACCACCATATGAAGAAAGGCATACCAGGCTAGAAATGTTTTGACCTGAAATTAGGTGGGGATTGCTGTCGGTGCACTATATTAAATAGACATGAAGGAAATGCAATTTACTGTATTAGCACTCCGGATTCCGGGTGGTGCAGGCAGTTCCCCTGCACAGGGGGCTAATCCAAGGGGGCACAAAGTTGAGTACATCCATTTGGGTGTGCCAAATTTTGGCCTCACACAGAGCGCCATATTATGAAAGATTACCAAAGTCGGCCCCGATATAAAGCATCAGGTCTTCCGGTCAAGATTTGCTTTTCCTGTGTATTGCCATAGTGCCTAACTTTTCCTTAACAAACCTCCTAGTAGCTCCACTCCGAAGTCAATGCCAATTTTATTCAGCGAGACAAGGAATGACAGGACCAGTTTTCCATCTTAGAGGTCAAGCAGATCATGTCTGCAATGATCTCCAGGCCAGCAGAAATCAAGCTTGCACTTCAGACCCATTCCCAAAACCATTGTTTGCATGACCTTGCTGCTTTAGAGCTACCTCTCCCGAAATCTGCGCGTACAATGGCTCTGATGAGATTTGCAGCATAGTTATATGTGAAGGTGTTTCAGAAGAGACAACTACTTACTTTATAGCATGTTAGCTACTCTTGCACTAAGATTGCCAACTGCGTTAAAATTCTTTAGGAAACACCCCCCTCCCAAGCTGCATTCATTAGTGAGGGAAGTGCACAACATTTAGAGTCCATCTTAATGACTTGTACAAGCTTTAGCACCTGACTGACCAGCGCTGGATAATGATTCCTTGGCATTAAGCACTAATGGCTGCAATGACAATTGCTAATAAAATTAGGAATTGAAGTAATATCATATAAATTAAGTGATGAGCAATCCTCAACAAACTTGTTTTGTAAGTTTTTGCCTATAATAATGAAGCTCTAAGAAGCATTCTGCTCTGACACCAGTACAAATACAAGAAAAATAAGTGGCTACCATGGATCAGTTAACATGCTTTTATTACAACACAGGGCTTTATTTTCAAAGAAATGTACAGGGGGAAAGCAGTCCTCTCAAGAACACAGACAGATTAATGAAAAATATTTCAGGTTTAATGGTACACAATACAAAATGGCTTTCTGTAAACTTATGCATTCAGCATTAAACTAGTTGTAGTTTCAGACGAAAGAATTGCACCTCGTAAGTGGGTGGTGCTGTGGGTTAAACCACAGAGCCTAGGACTTGCCGATCAGAAGGTTGGCAGTTCGAATTCCTGCAATGGGGTGAGCTCCCATTGCTCGGTCCCTGCTCCTGCCAACCTAGCAGTTCGAAAGCACGTCAAAGTGCAAGTAGATAAATAGGTACCGCTCCAGTGGGAAGGTAAACTGTGTTTCCGTGTGCTGCTCTGGTTCGCCAGAAGCAGCTTATTCATGCTGGCCACATGACCCAGAAGCTGTACGCCAGCTCCCTTGGCCAATAAAGCAAGATGAGCGCCGTAACCCCAGAGTCGTCCACGACTGGACCTAATGGTCAGGGGTCCCTTTACCTTTAAGCAACACTAAATATTATCTTTGCAGATAGTCAAAGCCTAGAGGTTTTATACATATGCATGCACCCATACAAAATAAAACAAATGGTACCTGCAAATGAAGCAGAAAAATGGTTGGACACAATAAGCACAGGAATATCAGACTCTTGAATATCCAGGGCAACTGCAAGAATTGAATTTGTGAGCCACACAATCCAAGCATCAAAAATTGGGATTCTGCTCTCCATCGTGGTATACCTAAATGCCCATTCTGAACACACTAATTCTGTTGGAAAGATCATGTAAGTTGGGACCTACACCTGTGAGGCTATGGAAAAGACAATTCTGCCACAATGGCAGCTAATTCAGATGTAATAATAGTTAAAGGGGCAGTGTTCTCTGCATCCATTGGGGGAAAAGGCTATTCAGGCCTTTATATTATGCAAGTATACTTGCCCAAAGCATAGTCCTCAGGTAAAGGTTAGGTGGAGCACAACAGAAAACAGGATGACATGATCCAAGTATAAATGTAAATGTTGGCCTTGGGATAGAACATTGGAGAGGGGAGGGGGTATACAAGTAGCTTCTCTATGGTAAAAAGAGATCTAATACAGGTGCTTAATCTTGTCCAAAAGCACCACATGACAACTAGGATAGGTAATTATACAAGCTAAACAGATGGCACGGACCAATACTTTTTACACTACTCACCTTTTCTTTTCGATACTGAGCATTTATGCTAGTCTGTCATTGTCTCCTATAAAAAGTACTTAAGACCTCATTTGAATTACAAATACACACACACACACACACACACACACGAAAACAACTACAGTGGTACCTCGGGTTACATACACTTCAGGTTACAGACGCTTCAGGTTACAGATTCCGCTAACCCAGAAATAGTATCTTGGGTTAAGAACTTTGCTTCAAGATGAGAACAGAAATAGTGTGGCGGCAGCAGCGGGAGGCCCCATTAGCTAAAGTGGTACCTCAGGTTAAGAACAGTTTCAGGTTAAGAACCTGAAGGACCTCCAGAACGAATTAAGTTCTTAACCTGTGGTACCACTGTAAAGCTAAATGCAACATTGCTTAAATGACTAGTAGCCCCACATCTCATAGGAACACTCTGTCACAAGAGACTAGGGCCCTGCGGGACTTGACATCTTTCCGCAGGGCCTGCAAGACAGAGCTGTTCCACCAGGCCTTTGGCCAGGGCACAGCCTGACTCCCTCCCTCGGCAATCTTCGCGGAGCTCTGGCCCAATGGTTGCCAGTGGCTTGATTTGAATTAATTTTATAATGAATGATTTTAGAGTGTTTGTGCTGTACTTTTGTACTGTTTTATTGTTGTTAGCCGCCCTGAGCCCGGCTTCGGCTGGGGAGGGCAGGATATAAATAAAATTTATTTATTATTATTATTATTGGTAGTCAATTATTTTAAATACAGCTAATTTCACAATAATAGTGCAATAAAAATTGTTCTCTCCCTCCTTTCATTTGTCTTTTCAGAGACCAGAATAAACTTTGTCAATGGGCTACTGCTTGACAGACCTTCTGAAGCCCTGGGTCTTGTTCCATATCTTGCTCCTGTGTGAGAAATTGCAAAAGCAAATCTTTTGGGGTGGCTGTAACTATCAGGATGACTTCTGAGGTGTTAGTACACAACACCTGTGTTCTATGTGAGCACAGATATTCAGAACCACTTGGCATCTCACTTAAATCACATATTGAACTTCAAGTCAACCTACCTAGTGAAGTGTCAAGAAGTGCCAGCACAGGTGGGCTTGAAAGATGACCCCCTTATCAAAATGCTAAAGAGTTTCTCCTTAGAAATAAGGAAGCTGATGGGCGGCTTTCCTTTATTTGCCTCTATTTAATCAACTCTGTAGAAAGTGTCTGGTTTTGGGATGTGTGTACACACATGGGTTTCTGATAAAGAAAAGCATTCATCTAGATAAAACAATTATTTCACTGGCAGTAGCATGTGCAGAAGCAGCCAACAAGAAGAAACACGACAGAGGCTTAGCTACTGTAGTAACTATGGTTTCATTTACATTCCACAAATTTTAAGGAAACAAAAGGAACAGTTTCAGAGAAGCTTGATCTAAGCCAGAAGGGCAATCTTCTTCTATTAGCACAACTCCAAGAACTCTAATACAAAACCAAACTACTTCTGCTTTAATTGTGATTTCAAACTATGTATGAACATCACTTTTAGGATTATTTTCCTTTCTGTGTTAGGGTGTCTTTTTCCATAGGAGGCTGCCTACAATTGTCTTAAGTGTGTGGACCTCTTATGAACAAAAGAGGGGGGGAATACCCCACTCCCTTTGCAGAGGTATATGCAGCAACTGTTCCTGAAAATGTGTTATCCAAAATGTTAGTACTCAATGGCACTTTTTGAGTGATAGAAAAGCATTTTAGTATGTATCGTATATATTCCTCCTCCACCCCCCTCCACTGAATGCTCTGAAGAAAAGAAAACAATCATGGCTAAGGCCATTTGTGAAGATGGCATTAAAGGAGCCTACTCTGAGACAGATAAAAATAATGAGAATCTTTCTGTCAAGAAGGATTTAGAAAATATCACTAGCATTATTAAAATTTAATTTTTTTACTGTGCTTTTTGGTTCCCCCATTTTTCCAGGGATAATGAGCAGGACTGCACACCTCCACATTGCTAGGACTTGTTTTGTGCAATAAATTCAGCCTTCCCGTCTGAAGACATTTCAGACAACAATTTTGACTGCTATAGGCTCCCCCCCCCAACCTGTGCTGTGTGCTTTGAGCCTCCCTGTAAAAAACAGTTCATAAGCTAATATTGCAGAAGGCCAGCGGAACAAATAAAAATCATTTTTTTGACCAACTGATTCAGAGAAATCATGGGAATAGCAAATATGGGATTGGCACAAAAGAAATGAATAAAAGAAGATCGATGTATTCACAAATGGTTTACGTAGCAGAATTAGCTGACAGGAGCTACTTGCTACTATTAAAGTCCTTTCTCTCACTGCATATTGCTGTTAAAGAGACAGAAATACTAGAAATTTTCACTATAAACGCAGTGCTTTAATAAAATAACTAGCCTTCTGTACATAGGGAGAAGTAACAGGGTGGGGAGTTGGAATTCAGGGGTAGTATAAGGAAGTTTCTGAATTATAGACCCCATGTCTCTGAGGGGCAGTGAGATCAGAGTCGAGAATTTGAGGAAGAAGTGATGGCTTATTCTTTCACTGTTTGCAGGAAACACTTAGTGTTAGTCCAATACAGTCTAAAGGTACTTGGTTCTTCAAGGAAGGAATAAAATGTGATATATTTGCTCATTCTGCTCAATTAAATCTTTTCCCACTGGAAAGAAAGTTTGGGGCTATACTGAAGATACTACACACACACACACACACACACACACACACACACTTACTTCTAAAAATGGAATAATCCATTAATGTATGCGCAGGTTTCAACTGCTGAAATGCAAACCTGTGATTCCTTTGTGCTCAGATCCAGGATTCTATCCAACACTGTTCATGCACAAGTGGAATAAGCATCTGCTCACGTAACAAGACTTCACCTGTCCCCTTCTCCCCTCAAAATGTGCTCCACAAAATGTGTTGGGAGACCTTCCAGAGCAGCTTCTGGGGGCTGCAGTAGGGGCAAAAGGAAGGTGTAGTCCCATTGTACAGGCAGAGGTTCACTCACACAATATGGGATTTCATCCACAGCATCTATTTACAAGAGGTCTTAGTACCAGTGTGATTTACTAGTGGCATTAACTCCTGTAATCCTAGCCCAACTAGCAAAAAATGATCCACAGAACTCTTCTGTTCTGGATGACTTACATAAAAAGCATGATGTACATTGGCTGTTCAGCTGAAAGCAGTGCACCTACTTCTCCATAGTTCCTTTGCATTTTAGATGATCTGCTTGTTTCTATAATAGCCTCTGGTACTCTATACGGACCATTTTTATTTATTTGTATTATTTATTTAAAATATTTGTAGCCCACCTTTCATTATAAAAAAGAGCCATCAAATGGCTTTTATGAGCTTGACTTATCAATTTGAATGAAGAATGAAGCTCTGTATTTCATTCTGATGTCTTGGTAGACCTAGGGGTCCCAATAGACCAGAGGATTAACAGAAGTCAACAGTGATGCAGCAGCAAAAAAAGCCAATGCTATTCAACAGAATTATAGTGTCTCAATGGGGAAAAAAGGCTTTTTTAAAAGCAATTTTAAAAAGACATTGAATTTTCCATAAGGCTCACCATCGCCATCTAGTGTCACATTGTATATTGCACTTAAAACACAGTTAAAATGTTTTATTTGCAGCTGTATAGCTGAGTTCACAATTATTCCAAGCCAAACTTATTTTCATTTAATTTCTTAGTTTGATACTAATTTGCTTATGATATTTGCCCGATTAAAAACTAATCTTCTGTAAATTAACTCTGAATGCCATATGGAATAGTCTCATTAATGGCAGCCTGTCCCTAGTCATTTATTTCAAATACCATGAAGTATGTAAGCCAACCTTATTTTCATTGCATTTATGAGACTTCTGTCACAGAAACAAGTTCCTGTATTTTGAGAGCTGATCATCTATTTAAAGCACTGCTAAAATATATATGACACAATATGCCGGGCAATCCATTGGGAACCGCCCAGGTTTTTGTAACAAGGGCATGCTAAAAACCTGAGGTGCTATAATCGGGAAGAGTCTCTCTGAGATTAAGAAGAGCCCTGCTCTTTATTCAGTTCTCCACAGTGGCCAACCAAATCCTCATGAAAAGCTCACAAGCGTCACATGAAGCATTAGCCCTCTCCTGCTGTTGCACTCCAGTAATTGTTATGTAGAGTCATAGTGCCTCTGATCCTGGAGGGAGCCGCAGCCATCATAACTGGTTGTCATTGATAGTTGTATCCTCCATGAATTTGTCCAGTCCTCTCTTAAAATCTGCTATGTCAGCGGTTCCCACCACAACTTGTGGTAGTGTATTCCAGAGTTTAACTATACACTAGGTGAATAAATACCTCTAAGAGCAGGCAGGACAACAGTGGAGTCCCTGTTGCTTACTGGCAGTGTTTTTTCCAGAAAAAAACAGTTCTGGTACTCACCATGAACCTCTCTCCCTTCTCTCTCTCTCTCCTCCCCCCTCTCTCTCTTGTCCCCCCTCAATTAAAACCCCACCTTGTGCACCCCTCCACCTTCTTCAACCTCTCCCCCTACCTTGCCTCGTCTGCTCGTCACATGAACTTTGGAAGTGAGAAATGAAAAACAGGCCGCATTAATGGTTTTTGATGCGGAGAAAGCCTTTGATAATATTTCTTGATCATTTTTCATTAAGGTATGAGAGAAAATGGAAATAGGTAATTCCCACCAAACCCCTTCTCCTTCATCTCTTCCCAGCCACCAGCTGCACAGTCTGTGCTCGCCTCTATGGTTTGCCCCAGCCACAAAATGGAGGATGGTGGCACTAGCAGCAGAAGCTGCTGCCTCCTTCCCCTTCTCTCTCTCTCTCCCCCCCCCCCGCCACCGCCCTGCAGACATGGAAGCAGAGACAAAAGGGAATGGCACTCATGCTTGCCCAGATGTTCGTGGCGCAGTGAGACAGCCAAGAGCAAAAGGTGCCTCCTGTTGACTGACAGCAGCAATTGCAGCCCCCCAAAGGCCTCCTTTTCCTTGCCACCTCAGCCTCCTGCTTTTCACAACCCCCCTTTTAGCCACTGTTGCTTGCTCTCTCTCTCCACCCTCCACTTACCTTATGACAAAATTTGAAGGGGGGGGGGAAGGTGCTGGTACTGCATACTGTTCAGTACTGCCAGAAAAAGCACTGCTTAGTGCAATGGTGAAGGGTGGGGCAGGGGAATTTTTTCCCCTACTAGTAGGGAGCTTGGGCTATGTATATATGAATAAGCTTTCTGCATCCGAAGGGACACACTGCTTCAGAAATGGAAAACAATTTTTAGGCTCCAGAGTTTTTCTACCAAAGTCCAGGGCCTGAGGATTGCTATGAAACTCTGCTTTAGTGTCAACCAAGATGAAGTTTATCATAAACGTAACTAATAATCAGCTGGAACCTCAGTCTGATTGCTGTTCAGTAGAGAAATAATCTGATAGCTTCAGATGGGCACAGTAACTTCTAAAAGGGTGTTAACATGATCGTTAGCCAGCTTAATTAGTACCATCAATATGCTATCTTTGTATTACAAATATGCCATCTTCCCAACTCAATACACACAAAAATATTTTTCCTTCCACACTGCTAATTGAATGGCATAGACCAAAAGTGTAATAGATATCGGTGAGCCACACAATTGCAGCCTATTATTTCTCTCGCTTTTCAACTATAAATACCACACAAAAGTGAATGAGCCCCCTTATGTTTCCCAACAGGCAGTTTACTGACCCAGACATGAATGTATAACAAGTAAAAATGCTATAGCAATACATTTTTAATTGATGATTTCATGTTTATTTACTGCAAGACTTGACTCACCCCACAAGGATGCCTGTCAGGTGTTTTATATAACAGATATACAAGGAATGTTGGAGAAAAAAAATATTTTCTTACCATGGCAAATACTTATAGGCGGTTATTAAATAATAAAAAAGTTATATTGTTTAATCCTTCTTTGGGTTTACTTTTTACCATTAGAGAACACAATGATCAGTGAACTGTGTACGTTTTTTTTATATAAAAAATAAAAAAGCCTTTCAATAGCCTTGTGGAAATATATAAAACAAGCAGCGATACAGTCCTTTGCCAAACACTGTCATAAATTTTTTATTTGGCAGCTAACATTCTCACTAGTTTTCTTGGCAGCAATTGGGACCTTTAGCAAGAAAGGTGCAGGAGAAAAATACCTTGTTTAGGGATGTTTTCAACACTTTCTGGGATTTTTCAGAACTTCTGCCTGCAGCACATTTTTACAACCTCAGTCTCCAACCACATGATGAGTAGGTGGTGGTTTTTAACTTCTTTTTTTTAGAAAATATAGACAGCTTACTACCCGACTCCCCTCTGGCCTCCAGCCTATAATCCATCTCCCCCTCCTCTCTCATATGTGTGTTCCAGAGATACAAGTGGATGCTCTTCAATGTCTAGACAAAAAGAAAAGAATAAAAACAAAACAAAACCCACAGCAACAATATCAGGATGTGTCTTTCGTTGCTCCTGATGTTATCAGAATCAGATTCCCAGATGACAGAGATAAATGAAAGGCAAAAATGTGCTGATTACTTTTGTATTTTTTCCCTTCTTCAGATATTGCTACAAAAACTGGTCACAGGTGCAGCTACCTAGGTCAGTCCGTGGACGGATGATAAACAGAATAGCAAAACAGATTTCTGCACCAAGATCAAGTACTGAATCTATTGTTAAAAAGACATAAAAACAGCACATCTTGGTAAATCTGAAACCTCAAAAGCTTTAATCAAGGTTCTGATAACAAACTGTTTGGCTAAACAGAAAAGCTATTTACAAAGATATGAATCATCCATAGGGTTGAAATTCTTTCTCCACAGCCTATTTCCCCGTCTCAATAGCCAATCAGCATTCCATAGTATTTCCCTACTGAATAATTTTTGGGCTCTTCTGCTCCTTATTTTCTGCCCTATAAGGGGGTTTGTACTTCTACAAACCTTGGGGTTTCCCCCAAGCCTGCAGATACCTTTGTTTTGTGCATGGGTGAGGCTGTTTTGTTACAGAAGGTTCTGCACTTGTACAATATAGAGTGTTGCGAACACTTTCGGGCATGTTTTCCATTGCTTCAGAGATAAACTAAACTCAGATAGCGGAAATTTGACACATAGTAAAAGTAGACCTCTGGTTTCCTCCTCCTATGGATACTGTGTATCCGTATCTGACATTATGTATGTATCTGATCCACTATGTAGAGCAGGTATGGCCAAACTCGGCCCTCCAGCTGTTTGGGGACTACAACTCCCATCATCCCTAGCTAACAGGACCAGTGGTCAGGGATGATGGGAATTGTAGTCCCAAAACAGCTGGAGGGCCATGTTTGGCCATGCCTGATGTAGAGGCTTTGTGAGATCAAACAAAATACAGAACTAAATATATATTTGTAGCTATATTAGATGAACTTAATGTAGCTTCAATGTAGCATACCTGTTCACAAAGAGACATGGAGGAGTTTTTTAATACTGGAAGCACAAGGGGTATGTTTTTACCAGCTGAAATAGGTCCCAGGACAGAGCTAAAAGCAGCGGGTGAACTCTGGCTTTTCATTCTAGGTGGTTTATCTAAGATGAGATCCCTAAAATGGATCTCACTCACACTTTTCTGAGAGGTAGCATTTCTGTACAATATTGGCATCCCTTGGATCTGCAACAAAATGTAATGGTTTGCAGTGGTCCTGTTCAGTGTGATCCCTACCCCCCCTTCAGTCAGCATTTTATTACACTGTCAGTCCTCAATGGGCCGATTGGGAGGTTTTCTGACCATACTTTTTCCTCCCTGATTTTGTTTTGTTTTGTTCTGAGTCTGCTGATACCTTTCTTTTTGTGTGAATGATGCTGTTTTGGCTACATGAGGAGCCATACTTATAGAATGAATTCATTATCAGTATGTAGAATACTGTGAGCAGCCATGCTTTCAAGCCTTTTCACGTAGCTAAAGGGCTGAGAGAAATAAAGCTGAGATTTTCATGATATAAGCTTTAGCCATCCAACAGCCATAAACAGCAAGACTTACTAAAATGTTCATACTTGCAAAAAAGAGATCAGTGTGGCAATAGGGATGCTCCTGCAGTACTGTGTGTATTAGAGGGGCAATCTGATCAGAAGAAGGACTTCTCTAATTCCTGCCTGCTTGCCCCACACTTTTCAGCGATGAGCATACTGAAAGGCGCAATATGCTAGTTGGAGACATTTTAAAGCTTAATATAAAATAATTACATGCTTATAAAGTGTATCTCACCTGTACACATTGCACAAAGTGTGGACTGTTCCATTTATAGAATAGGTGTTAAGGAACACTTTTGTTTGTTTGTTATTTCATAAAATTTATACACTGCATGACTGTAAAAACAAAGAAACCTCAAAGCAGTTTACAAAAAAAAAAAAATCCCTACAGAAATCAAGAAAAAACCCAGAGTTTTCAGAGGTTCAAACTGCTGCTCTGCAAAAAGGCTGGCGATTCAAAGAGTACCAGGGACTGTTTGCAAAAGGGCTTTCTAAAAGCCCAGTGCTGCTCTTTAAACCTCTAGTTTTCAGAGGTTCAGAAAGCAGGTGAGGCTATTAGAAAGCCCTTTTTAAACAGCCCTGCGCTGCTCCTTAAACCTCTGAAAACAGGGGAAAGGAGTAGCCCTGGGTGTCTGCAAAAGGGGAACAGTTTCCCTCTCCTAGAGGAAGGACACCTTGGTCCAGCAAAGGAACTATCAGGAGCTCACTTTAAACTCCTGTTGGTTTCTCTGCGGTCTCTATAGTTTTGGGGACTCCTGGTGGGATGAGTTTGGCCTAAGGACCAGAGGTTCCCTACCCCTTTTCTATAGGGAGTGGGGTGGCTCATATGTCAGCACAATGGATATGCTTGCAAGCCACACAGATACATGGCACATACAAAGGCCTCTCTGTCTCCCCTGTGCACAATTTGCTGCCTTCTGGGCTAGGCAGCTGCAAAAATGCTGAGCTTCACTCCGAGGTTCAGAGAGGCCCACGGTTAGATCCCTACTCAGCCATGAAACTTACTGGGTAACTTCTAGACCAATAACGCCTTCCAACAAGCTGACCTTACATGACTGCATATTGGACCATCTGAGCACTAGAGCAAAACTTACTCCCCCCGCCCCCCCCCCCCGGTTACTGTTATTTAGTTTATTTTATTCTAAATATATTAAAGTCGTACTTTGGATCTCGAACGTCCTAGAACTCAGATGTTTTGGCTCTCGAACGCTGCAAACCCGGAAGTGATTGTTCTGGTTTGTGAACGTTCTTTTGGAACCCAAATGTCCAGCTGGGCTTCCACAGCCAATCAAAAGCCGCAAATTGGTTTTTGAACATTTTGGAAGTTGAACGGACTTCCGGAATGGATTCCGTTCAACTCCCAAGGTACGGTTGTATAAGCCATCTTGAAAATGTCAGTTATTAGGGGGAGTGCAAACAGTTCAGATGGGGGACAGCCAATCATGTATGGTGTCTTCAACTCCCTGGCAGAAGGGTAGGGTTAAAATTAACAAATACGGCACCTAGGCTCTGCTCACATTGACCCTGGTAGATAGGGTTTTTCTCTCATAAAAGACACTTGTTTTGGGTTTTACTATGACCACAACAGAGGAAGGAAAATAAAAAAATCAAGCCAGAACACTTGAATAGTGCTTTTCTAGTTACTTTTAAGGAAAATATAAAGACTCTTCAGTATAAGGTGCCTCATTATTTTTTGCATCATCAGTTAAGGAAATAAAAGTGAAGATAATTTGTTTTAAATGATCTGATGTGAGTGTGGATAACTTAGGATTTAAACTCACCTCTCCCTGATCCTGGTCCAACAGTCTTCATTGGAATAATGAACATAGCATACTATTTATATATTAGTAGCAGGTGAAAAAGGTATCTGCCTGTAGATACCTATAGACAAAGCTTATGCTGAATAATCATGCTCTAAAAAGTCATTATTTGCACAAAGTCATCAAATTAATTTCCATCAATTCAACCCAGTATTAAAATTCACCTTGTCTCTAAAGCCTGCTGGATATAATATTACCAAAGCTGTTGAAAGGGTGTAACACTAACCATGAAACCAAAGCCCAATAAAAGTATGCAATGCATACATTTTTATTGTTTGCTCAGTATTGAAATCTCATTAGAACTCATAAGTCAAACTTTTACATCTGCTGATCATGAAAGAACATGGATGGAATGTACCATGTGAACAGAACATGGTATGTTTTAGATGAGAATGGGATTTGCTTTTTATTTTTCATTTTTAAACAAAACCCTTATACAGCTGTTACTTAAATGTCCACTTTTGAAACAAAATACCTAAAACATTAATTTAAAATAACTTTCTCAAGGTTGTTCTATTTCTAACAATGTCTATGATCATTATGTACAAAAGCATTACTTGACAGTATTCAGAATAATAATTGTTTGAAATTCTTTGCCCCATAGAGCATTTTCCTTCATTTATCCTTCACATTTTATACAGTCACATTTTAATTAGACTAGAATTTGTCCTCCAATTAGCTTTCATTAAACTCTACAGATTATAGCAAAATATCTGCTGAGTGATACTTCAAAACTGTACCTTAAGTTTAAAATAAAAAGTAACTCTGCAGCTGAAGTGATTATGGAAATTATTGCAATGTTAAAGCACTCACTCATTTCCTGGTTTACCTCTACATTGTATTCTGCAATTTAACGTTTTGCCGACTTCAATCCCTTTGGTTGCTCTAGAGATAATCATAATCATACCTTACAGTAAAATCATTCCTTTTATTCTCAAGGATCCCTTTAGAGATTGATTCAGATTGGCTTCAGATGATGCATCCTGTCCCTGAACTTGTTCCTTTTACTATAACGTCAAATTTGATGGCAGCCCGCGGGGAAGGTGGGAAAGAGACAATGCAAACAGGGACAAATTGTTTGCCTCATTCACTGCAACTGCAAACTCACCATCCCCTGTTAGTGGACACCATTTAAAGTATTTTTACTCACAAGATGCCAGAGTGAGAAGCCCAGTTTGGCTTCAGTTACCACATAGGCATATTTCATCAGTTAATCAAAGTGAGGGCAGTTTTTCTGGTCCTAATTCTGATTTAGCTTGATGACAGTGCCGCACAGCCCATGAAATTTGGTTTCATGATGACAAGAGAAGCCAAATCAAAATGAGGGAACAGTTCCTGTCCTGGTTCTGTTTTTGTTTTTCTTTAAAATAATATTTGAAAAAGGGTACCCACAGCAGGGAGTATGAATTCTGCTACCACAAAAGGCCATAAACTGGTGGCAGAAAAGTTGAAGGGGGACTTTCATGAAAATGTTGGCCTCTCCCCAATCCACCTTCTGAGTCAAAAAAGTTTCCAAGCAAAGTTTTTGTTCAGCCTTAGCTAACTCAGGGTCTGGAAGGGATAAGTAAGAGCTGGTTGATGTAAATGCACATTGAAGATGGGAAAGAGCAACTGACTTGCACTTTTCTTTCTTTCCTCATTTCTTTTGTAATGTGCAATGTGGTGATGAAAAGGTGACAAGCTCTCTTCACCCATTATAGATGAATGATACATGCTTCTCCCTTCCCTGCTTCTGAGTGCTATAGAAGAACATTGTTGCTGCTTAACACTTTCAATGATGCCAGCAACTCCTTGATATGGGAAGTGAGAAATAAATTCCTTTTTGAAATGAATACATGACAAATGCAGATCTATATTCAGCACATAGTATTACTTTCATTGGGTTTTTTTTTTAAAAGCAGATGCTTCAAAAGGGCATAACCATGTTTTTGCTTTTTAAGAGGAGCAAGTCCGCTCCCCTTTCCTGGGGGCGGCATTGCGGAAGGGCATCCAGGACCTCCCTGTGACCCGGCTGTGGGCAAAGGGATGCCGCCAGCATCATAGGGACTCCCGGCAGCATCACGCCCCCTGGCTGACCAATCGGGATAGCCGGGGTGTGTGGCCGCTAGCCGTTTAAACTGTGGTGCGCCCGGGGGGCGACCTCCTTTCACCTCCTCGCTTTTTAATAGCAGCAACTGAAACCTTAATGCATGCCAGCTTTCAACTGCCATTCTGAAGATGTGATGATGCTTCACAAGCACAATTGCAACTAGACAGTTCCAGGTTAATGAGAACTCATTTGGCTTAATTATGTCTCTCTCCCCCCCACCTGTGTAGTCTGTGTTGCTCAGGGTGCCTCAGGGACGGCCTCTTTCCACATTAATGTGCCCATAAAGATCTGCCTTGGAGTGCCTTCAACCAGCTTCTACTGCCTTCAGAGGTGAGGTGGGTTGTGGGTAAAGGCAGGGCCTTATAGGGAATGGTGCCTCACCTTTAGAACCCTTCCCAGAGGTTTGCCTGACGTTGTGCTTTCTTTACAGTGTCAGGTAATTTTATTTATTTATTTTGACAGGACAGGAATTTTTGTACTTTGTCTTTAAATGAGTATTTCCCCTGGTCAGGCTGTTACTGCTTTGTTATATAATGTCTGCCAAAAATGTCTGATTTATTGCAATGCACTGTGTGTGGGGTTGCCTTTGCAAGCAGTGGGAGAAGCTGTAGCTTGTGTGGAATGCTGCTGCCCAGCTACTAAACTGGGTGGCAAAATGGGAGCATATGTCTGCAATCTTAAAAGCACTACACTGGCTGCCAGTGAGCTCCTGGACCCAGTTCAAGGTTTTGGCATTGAAAGTGAAAATGGCTTGGGGCCCTAGAACCTCCAGGACCAGCTGGCACTGCCTTGAGTATCTCCTGGGGAAGCCCTGCTCATGATCCTGCCTAAGATTCATTGTTAAGTGGATGAGAAGTAGGGCCTTCTTGGTTATGGTGTCTAGATTGTGGAACTCTCTCCCCTTGGAATGTTAGAGTTATATTCAAGGTAGGGATAAGTAAGCCTTCTGTCAGCACAAGGATTTCCACTAGCACAATGGGAATCCCCTGTCCCTGTCCTAAATCTGTTCTGAAGTTTCCTCCACCTCTGGAGCAGATATGGGTAGGCCATGGGGTGCACCTGGGCAGAGGAGAGGGAGGAAAGTCCTGTTGCAGAAGTGAAAATCCTTGTGCCAATAGAAGGGGTTAGTTGGATACTATGCCTAGATTGTACACATACTATTGAGGTGGCTAAACGTATTATCGTCTGCTTCTTCAGGTTAGAGAGGTAGAGCGTGGGATGAGAGATGTTGCTTCAGCAATAAAGCACTTCAGACTGGCAGCTTATATAGGAGCTGGAGAGCTCCAGCCCCTTCCTAGCTCTTAATCAGGCCCTGATCTAAGCTGGTGCTTCCATGCACTTCCTCTCCCCCCAATATAACCTCATGTGCAGCTAGCTGGGCAGTTTGGTAATGCTGTCAAGTTCCTGCCTGGCTCACTGCTTCCTCTGTTCCTGTGGCCTTGAGGGAGGGTGTGTGTGTGTGTGTGTGTGTGAGAGTGAGAGAGAGAGAGAGAGAGAGAGAGAGAGAGCGCACCAGCTAAGAACCCAGGCAGCTAGTCCTCTGGAAGGTTTAAGTTTAAAAAAAAAGTTATTTTGTATAACTAAATGCTTTTATGAGAGAAGTAAACTTTTGGGGCAACTCCAAAATGTAGCTCTCCAATCAAATATTTTACAAAACTAATGACTTTATCATAATAGCGGTATCTTCAAAAAAGACAATTCATTGGCATTTTTTCTTTCACAGCCAACTCCTCCACAGAAAAGCATGTAGGGAAGCAGTGGGGAAAAATACGAGTCAATATGCATGAAAAAATGCAGTACTGTCTAACATTTTAAGCAATACGCTTCCAACTATAGTAAGTGCTAAGATTTTGATTCAATGTTGACACGAAGGCATGTATGTATTATAGAAACACTCAAAAGCATGATTTTGGATACCCAAATCTAAATCAAATTTGCGTACCATTTAAATATGTTTAATATGGGTGGAAACATTACAAAAAGCAGCATGGTTCCTGCATCGTAGTTGTGGAGAAGATGATGTTTCAGCAGGTGTAGATCTGAGGCCAAGCTTCAGCCGCTGAAATCACCTCTTCTGAACAACCATAAATGCTACAGTAGCTCTGTCTTCTTTTGCATCTAGCCATCCTCTTCCTCACACCAGTTCCTGCTTCTATTTCAGCCCTCCTCCTCTTCCTAAGGCTGCAATCCAATAAACGCTCACATGGGAGTATTATTTGTTAAATTCTCAAAAGTAACACCTCTGTAATTATCAATAATTTCACAATTAAAAAAGATTGCTAATTATTCAGCACAAAAACAATCCCAGTTTATATTGTATGTTCAAGTAACCTTGCTATATAATTAAAAGAAGGCCACACACAGGCCAGCAAAGTCAACTTACAAGGCATTTGCCTTAAAAAAAATGTTGACAAGAAGAACATAAAAGATCACAAAGGTCAAAATGCGTTCTTGTATGTATTTTTCGGTTCCCACAGCAAACATCGGGAGAAAGAGGAGGA
Organism: Podarcis pityusensis; assembly: GCF_964106645.2. NCBI lineage: Eukaryota > Metazoa > Chordata > Lepidosauria > Squamata > Lacertidae > Podarcis > Podarcis pityusensis. The sequence goes on along the minus strand of NC_138032.1, from coordinate 49,196,379 downwards.
ATAGCAGGGAGAAGAGAGGAAAATACTCATAGAAGCAGGGGAGTAACATGTCAGGGAGAAAGAGAAAGAGAAAGAGAAAGAGAAAGAGAAAGAGAAAGAGAAAGAGAGACTGTAATTCAATCATTACATTTTATCAGCCACTGATAAAAAATATATATGAAAGAGGTGGACTCATTAGCAAGTATATTTTTAAGCAGGCAGCCCTTAGCAAGTATCATGTGCCTTTGAGCAAATAAGGCTATTTGTTACCTCCCCTTCCTTTTCTTTCTTAAACTAAAATACACTGGACTGTATAACTGTTTCTTCATCATCTCCATTACATAAAAGAATAAAGGGTCTGAATGAGAGAAGATTAAACACAGGAAACTGGGGCATAGCCACAGCTCCCAGTGGCAGGACAGAGTTCAGAAGAGCAAAAAGACCATCTCTGCATTCTGTTAATCCTGTCAGGACTGCCCTTCTTTCATGCAAATTTCTGTGCCCCAGGACTCCTGATTGCCTAGGTGTTGGCAATCACAAGGAAAGGTAGCTGAATAGAAGATCCTTGTATCCTTATGCCCAGGGCTGGCCCAAGGCATATTGGTACCTGAAGCAAAGGGCAATACATTGTCTCCTCCCAGTCCCATTCCAGGTACAAAAGCTCAACAGACCTTTGAATCTTATTTCAGCATCCTCCACTGTACTCTGAGGGCAGTACTTAGTTCAGTAGGTTGCATAGGTGTGCGTGCGCGCACACACCCATCCACACCCACACCTCCTTCCACTTGCCTCCCTTCAATATTTGCCCCTAAAGCACCTGCTTCACTCTGTCTCATGGTAGGGCCAGCCCTGCTTATGCCACACCAGGCTCTTGTTTTCAGTGAAAATTGCTTTCTTTATTTAAATGGGATTTTCTCTCCCCCTCCCCCAAGTTAGAGATCAGTCATGGTGGTGTATTCACATCCAAAACAGACTCCAAACTAAGAAAGAGAGAGTGTATAGCATGGGAATAGGCTGGGTGTAGGTAGAGGAAACTTGGACTTCCGGTGGATGGTATCCCATTGGCTCCTAATAAACTGCCCTCCACATGTTGTTGGACTTCAACTCCCAGCCAGCTTGGCCAATAGCTAGGGGCAGAGCGTAGCTAGCTGCTCCAGCACCCGGAGCGGTGGGGGCGGGGCGAGCCACCCAAGGGGCGGTGTGGCAATCCATGAACGGCGGCGCTGCGGAGATCCGCCCAGGGGACCGGTGTGGCGAGCTGCCCATGGAGTTCACCTGGCGGACGCAAGCCGCACGCTGCTGTTTCGCAAGCCCCACGCTGCTGCCGCGAGCTACCGCGTCACTCCCAGGAGAGATGCATGGTTCGGGTGCGCTGCAGGCCAGGCCTCGCGGTAAGTGCTGCCCCCCGCGTTGTGCCATTTTGTCACCCCATTCAAGGATGACACCTGGGGCAGACCGCACCCCCTGCACCCCCCTTCCTACGCTCCTAGCTAGGGATAGTTGAGGGGGCACAGGTTGCTTTAGCAAGGCAAAGAGTAACTTGGTGAAAACCACTCCTTCTGAGCTGTAAGCTGCTCTACCAAAAAATAAAAATAAAAAAAATCACAAAAATGAGGCTCACATGAAATTGACCTCCCAAATTGAGTGCTCTATTTGCTGGTGACAAAACTGGGAGAATAATGTTGGTGCTCATTTCAAAACAAGACTTTGGGCCTCCAAGAAAGTCGGTGGCAATTCCAGGAGCCAAAACTACATTTCCCAGACATATCAGTGCAGGATGCAAGCATTCTAAGAAGCCTTTTCTGTGGAATAAGGAACTGCTGAGAACAACCACTGGAAAGTAGTTTTTGAAAAGAAATTCATCCTTGTCAATGAATCAGGAAGAATAAAACCATGCAGCCTCAAATTTAGTTGAGCAATGTGCAAAATGTCTTAGAATATGCCCTCTGCTTTAGCTTTCCTCTCCTGCACACAGGCAAAGGTGGGTAGAAAACTGGCAGAGAGACTTCCGGGTTGGCGCCATCGCCGAATGGCGGACTCCCTCCGAGCTCCGGAGGGAGTCTGCTCGGCAGGGGCTGGGTCCTACCGCGCCGGCGACGCGGGGACCCTCAAAAACCACGGGCACGGAGCCCGTGGACATGGGGACTCGGCTGGAACCGCTAGCGCCCTCCCGACTCGTGAAGGAGCCTTTTTAAAGGCTTCGGATCGGGTGCCGGGGAGTGGCGTGGTGCTTTGAGTCCATTGCTTCCCCTGCCGAGCGCAGCCGCATGCCATTCGACGGAGAGCGCTGACTTCTTCCATTGGAAATTCGGACTATCAACAACAACCCGTGAGTAATTGGGAAACCGGGTACAAAAGGAGAAAAAAAGAATTTTTTTTTCGGATTCGGCACAAGCGGGGGGGATCTAAAAAGGAAGTCAGTCCCCCCCCCGATTGTAAACATTCTAAAACAAGGACTGGGTAACCAAGATCGAAAGAGAAGTTTATTGCTGACAAAAATCATTAATTCCACGAAGGGAAATTACAAGAATTGTGCTGGAGGAGAAGAGTGGAGGGTGAGAGGGAAAATGCAACCCCCCCTGGGAACCGGGGCGATTCGTAGAACCTGGCGAAGAGAGACGGAGACTTTGACAGCTGTCAAAGTAGCTGTCAAAGCTGGAGAATATAAAGAGGACTTTGTTACAAGGACTTTGCTGGCTAATTCTGTTACAATTTGACACAATATGGATATAAACTGTCGGAAAATAAGGAACAACAATTTGACTTTTGGATTAGAGGATATAAAGTTACTACAATCCCCCTAGAGGGGTTTCGGGACATTACAAGTGGTCGTATGTGGAAAATCACTCTGGGATTCGTACAGGACTTATCTTCTGGGAAAGCTGCAAAACTGACATAGTATTTTGTCTACAGAGGTGTTTACATTAAAAGGAGACAATAGAATTTTCTATTGAAGAAAGGAAGGGACTGGACGTAAGTTTTTGTTCCTGAACAACAAACCTCTGTAGAGATACCAGATTTCGGAATAAGAAAGTTTTAGCAGCTGAACAAGACAAGAAACCTGAGAAAGTAAGGAATAAAAAGAACAAAGGACTAACTACGACACGGAAAGAATAATGGGAGGAGCAGCAAAGACCAAGGAAATTAAAGGCATCTATTAGACTGGATTTTTGAAGTTAAACATTATTAAAATAAACAAATTAAAAGAAAACCGGCAAGGTGGAATGGGAAAAATCTGGCCATGGACTTGAGTTCTCCAGGCTGACAACATATAGACTGATGGACATGTGGAATTCAAACCGGGGAAGGGAAGGGGGAGTTTTGGAATCCAAAGGCTAATGTAACTATCTGTCTGAACCTTCTTATACTTTTTATCTTTTATTTCTTTATATAACTTTTGTATATCATGGTATTATGATTTGGCATGTTAAAAAAAGGGAATTCGTGGAAGGAAATTGGGGTTGATCTTGGGGAAAAATCCTTTTTCTTTTTCTGTTAATGATGAGGGATGATGATAAAATTGTATAATTTAAATTGGTTAATGGGTTAAACATATTAAGTTTTAAATTGGGAGTGAGAGCTTGTGGAACCAAATTAATGAAAGGGGAATATAGTCGGGGGGGGGGAGGAGGGAGTCCCAGAAAGAAGATAATGAAAGTAAGGTTCTAAATGTATTCTATCTTTTTCTTTCTGTTATTTTTTTATATTATTGGAAATTCTAATAAATATGATTTAAAAAGAAAAAAAAAGAAAACTGGCAGAGAGGACTGGCACTGAACAAGCTGAGACACCATTTAGAGGAGGATTGGGTTTGGCTTTCAAGGGCTGCAGGATCTCTGGACGGCGGAGTTTGTTTCTAAATGTAGCCTCCCATTTCTAAAAGTATTCTCCCTTCCTACTTTGTACATTGGAAAGTAAAGCTTACATGTAAGTCTTTATATGGTTTCCAACTCACCTAATTCTAAGGGGGGAAGGTGCTCAAAACAAATGCTGATTTGCATATTTTGAAAGTGTCTTTCTCCTCCCCCCCCAGCTGAGTTTTCAAAATGGGCTCCAATATAATAATCATTTGCATACATTAAAATTATCCCCAAAATCAACTTTAAAAAATGAAAACATGTCAGACTGCAGAAGAATCTCTCCTACATATTTGCATCTTATGTCAGAGCTAATTAAGCTGTAGGTTGGTTTGATATGTCAAAAATTGCTTGGATCACAAAAACGAACCTATGCAGATTAGACAGAATACCTTCATTCAAACTACATTAACCTGACAGAAAATTGCTCCTGTGACTGTGTGCCAAGTAAGAGTGGGCACAGTTTCTCTTCATATTTATTTCTATATAAATTTACTAACTACCGGTATTTATTAAAATTTTCTAATGCAATGTAAAATATTTATTTTCCTTTCCTTGATCTGATATAGATAATTAGTGTTGCTCAATTACTATTAAATAAATGTAAAGGCAAATAAAGCTTTCTACAGCCAACTAAATATTTCTGGAGCTCAGTAGGTCAGTTGCCACAACTTTTCAATAATCTAAACAACAAATCTTCAGAAAAATGCAATTACAATGGGACATGTCCTCCTACTTTAGCAAATGGATTTGAAGGACAGATCTGGTTCACATTTATGTCCACAGTTGTGCTGTAAGTTTTGGAAGGTCACTTGTTAGGGGCAGTGGTTCTCTGCTTGCTTCTTCATATAAAAGACATTTCAAAGACAAGCAAATTTATCACCAGCTTTTCTGGACTGTAGTCCATTTCTCTCTTTCTTTCTCACTTACACACACACACACACACACACACACAACACCACTGTCTGGGGCAGGGGAGGGAACTGTAAACAGTGATGTCAGAAGGAAAGGAAATGCAAAAAAATACAGATAGTGACAATTAACTTATCCATTTACAAAAAACAAACAAACCCAGAACAACTTGTGTTGGCAACACATATATGTTTGATTTTGGCAAGCCAAGTAATACAGTGTGATAAAAATATGTTGCGTTGATTCAATCCACAAGTGATAGCATTAAATCTCTTGATGATTTTTAATTTAACAGTTTTACATTGCTGTTCAAAGTTTCTTTTCCAGTATAGCCACACATACCCCCACAACATTCAGAATGCTATCAAGTATGGATAACACAGCACTACCAGCAGATCTGGACGTTCACAGGAAATATCCCTGTTTCTGTGGCAAAGATGGGGAACCTGAAGACCTTCAGGTGTTGGGCTACAGTCCCCATAATTCCTGCATATTAGCCATACTAACTGGGGATGAAGGACCAGAGATTCCCTACCCATGCTTTGTGTGAACCAATAGAATATGTGCATAGCCTTTATTCACATCTGTTTAAATTATATGCTTATTTTCATAAAATCATAGGAGCACAGAATTGTAGAGTTGGAAGGGAACCCAAAAGTCATTTAGTCCAACCCTCTGCAATGCAGAAAGTTTCAAGAGACAAGTTTCATACTGAAGAACTAATGATTTGTTGTTTTCAGCTTACAATAAATCCCCATATGTCTTGGTGTCCAGAAAGCGATAATTAGATCTATGATAGCATTACCTTGTGGTAGGAAGGTAGCAATAAGCAGAAACCTTTTGGTTGATGGATATGAATTAATTTTTTAGAGTTGTAGAAAACACATTTTATTACTTAGTATTAATTAACAATACAGTGCATTTCTCTTTTAACACACCCAATGGGGACAAACCAGTTTCTGATGTATCAGAATGCTAATATACTTAGCAATCTTAAGTATATTATGAATCAAACCCAGATTGACCCAACGTGACTCACACATTTCGGAATGTGTGAATGGAATAAAGGTGTATGAAGGCTGTGACAGGATCATAAGCTCTTTCTTAATTCAAAATGAACCTGGACATGTCTGCTTCTCAGCAATTCTTTTGTGCCTCGTACAGTGGCCTGGTTGTCACAGCATGATAAGCCAAGCTATGGCTTCCTGGAACCACATGAACACACATGCTTCTGGAGAGGAACTCACAGCTGATTTACTCCTACCTGGTTTTTAATACTGCTGTGCCACACTGACCTAAGCCAAAGCTAGGCTTTGTGTGTCACCTGAACCTGGATGTATAGTTAAGCTCTCTCCTCACTAACCATGAGCTGTAGTCAAGGTTTGTTCTTGTTTGGGCATAATGAATAATGCCAAAAACATGCAAGTAGCTGACATCCTGTACCATTCTCAGAAACATGTTTAACAACTGCATTCTCACGGCAGAACTTGTTTATACTTTTTACATATGTCTCTCTCTTTTTTGTACGACAGGGAAGATTTTTGTGATATTCCAGTCTGAACTAAGTATGAATAAAATTAGTTAGAAATCAGCACTCCCATCCCGTGTTTTGTGTTTCCTCTTTTCCTTTTCTGTTGTATGGTCAACAGAAAAGACAAAACCATAAGCAGAGTGCATATTACTACACCGTGCCGCAATCACAGTAACTTGAGGGGTGAGGGAGAGCCGTTCCATTGTAGATTTGATCATCAAATGCGTTTAGCATGGCTTACACTGCAACAGCATGGTATTTTCTTTGGTTGTTCACTGTTAAAAGCAAAGCTGAAACCTTTTAGCTGTAATGAAGGATTTTACAAGGTTCCTAATCCCTGTACCCCACCCTGATTCTCCAGTGATCCTGCTGAAAGCTTTAAAACAAGCCACAGCACTAACATGGTGCAGAGCCTGTCGAACATGCTGATCTGCTTATGATTACTCTTGGCCACTGTAAAACAATCACACTCCTCAAGTGAATCGAGTCTGTAGCAACAATGGTGTTATTGACTTGTTGCTCCAGCTCTATTTAGTTATTACCCTCGAGGCCACAATCAATAGACTTTGCACCAAGTCAGCTTAATAAGTCCCAGGCTTTCACTGGAGCTTTGCCAGGAATGGCAAGAAAATCTATGGCAGTCAAACACTTCAAGTATGAATAACAGAGGAGCTGTAACGACAGCTGTATAAATTAATTAACAACAAATGTTCTGATTCTTAAGATGATGATAATGATCATTTAGCTTTATTAGGGAAATCGCAGCCAGAACAAAAACTTAAGCTTTGTATTTTAATTTTAAAATATTATTGGCCTGATGTAAAGCAAAATGAACAAGTTCTCTTTGCCATAGAATGCTTTGTTGAAATGTTTCAATGGCTGGATTTTTTTAAAAAAAACCACCCAGTTATTCTTTCATTGTGATTATTTATTATGATTTCAGGCTTGGATTTTGAAAGCAGACAACTTGTAAACATTTGGGACTATTTTGGGGACTGATAAATGTTTCGATTTAGTTTGTTTATCCATAGATATTTGCTTTCCAAACTTTTCAGGACCGAGGTGTAGAACCCTGCATGTCTTATAATAATTAAGACAAAACTAAAGAGGTTAAAAACTCATGTCTTGTAGAATTAAAGAAACACTATTGGCTAGCGTTTTGTAGACTCTTCTTTGTTTACTAACTAAGGATACAGTTCGCAGATTCATCTCTATGTGGTGTGAATGTTCTGAGTTAAAATGCCCAGGAAAGTCTTCTTATAGTGTTACTGTACCTCAGCTCATAAATGTGGGCTGCATTATGGCTATCAAACAATGAAATCCTATAACCATAGGAAGTGACCTGCTGGATCAGATCAAGTTCCATTTACTTCATTGTCCTTTTCCAACACTTAGTTACTCAGATATTGCTAGGAAGCTCGTAAGCATGGCAGGACGCAATGGCCCTCCAGCAACTGGCATCCTGAGGCATAATGCCTGTGAAGCTTCCATTTATATAATGGTTTTAATAAGTGCACCTCCTGCTAATGATCATTGGAAATAGTAGTTGAATGCTCAGCACACATTTGGTACTTAATAAATATAAAACAGCAGAAGTGAAGCTGTGAAAAGAAATTGATGGCGAGTACAGTGGACGCTTGCGTTGCGAACGTGATCCATGCAGGATGCACATTCGCAACCTGGAGCGGCGCGTCTGCACACACATGGGTTGCGATTCGGCGCTTCTGCGCATGCAAAGTGTGATTTAGCGCTTCTGTGCATGCGAGACCCCTGAAACCCATAAGTAACCCGTTCCGGTACTTCCGGGTTTCGGCGGGTCCATAACTCCAAAAAATGAAACCTGAAGCGTCTGTAACCCAAGGTATGACTGTAATATTATTAACAGTGGTTGGGCATTATTTTTTTGTTATTGTTTATTTTAGCTTGCTACTATTTGGGGAAACTACAAAATTTCTGGTTGCTATCAAGTTACAATGCTTCCCAATAATTTTAATTCATTGCGTCTTCCATTTGTTTTTCTTAATGAGACTTAATGATGATAATCTGAATGCTATATTTTCCACTGCCATGATGGTTTCTTAGATGGGGCAGAGTAAGGGATCTACTCCAGGATGTTCTTTTTTGGTAGGTATCTCTATACAGCCAGGGACATGTATCTATGCCTACATAATACTAGAACATAACATTGGTATTAAAATACAGTGGCAGGGAAATTCCAAAGCATTAATCCCCCCACCATTGGCATTACCATTTTATCAGGCATTAATCATGCACAATTTCAAGTTTACCTTACCAGCCCTAGAGGTAAACAATTATTTTATTTAACGTGTATAGATGCACATTTACACAGCCTTAATTTTAATTTCCATTGGGGACGTTTTATTCTGAAAAATCCTCATCCAAGAGTGCTTCTTGTTTCAGCACCAGCACCCTATCCGGGTATTAGGAAGTATTAGAGATGCTACAGTTCCTGGTGCTCCTATTTAAGTATCTGGCTGTTTGCTTTCCAATTGTGGTAGGGCCAGGTACTACATAATCCAGAGAAAAAAACTACCCTCTAGCACTACTGGGCCATTAATGAAGCAGATATACTTAGAATGCCCTGTTTAACAATAAGCAGTCTCAGAACGCTACCATGCAAAAGGTGAATGGATAAATCAAAGGTGCCAGAAGACACTTACTGTACTAATAGGTTATAATTTAGAGACATTCCTTGATTTCAGGGATGTCCAACTGGTCAACCTCCGGTTGATATAAGTCGATCGCGGGCACATTTTCCTCCATGGGGAGAAAGGAACATCTGCCCCCCCTCGCTATTTCCTGTATTCACACACGATTTCAAGAACGGAAGATGGAGTTACCACTGTCGGGATTTCCTCCTGTTATTTGATTAATGGCATGCCCCCCCCCCAAAAAAAAAGTGGAAGAAAAATTAGCTGTCTCTCCTAAAATTAGCTGTCTCTCCTTTGGCTTGCCCCCCTAAAAAAAGCTCAACAACTGTGGCTCCCCCCCAAAATGGGTAGATCACTGCTAGTTTTCCCCCCGGGAGTAGATCACAGTCTCTTGGGAGTTGGACGTCCCTGCTCTTTATTTGGTTAACCTTTTCATAAAAGTTGGTATTTTGCAGACTTCCCCTAAGTTCACACATTGGGATACTAAAACAGAGAAAAGCCAGAGGCTGCTGTACAAAATGTTGATGGACTCTATGTTCGTTTTCCAATCTCATTATAGTTACTCTACTATGGGCTTTTTGGAGACAAAGAAAATGTTACTTGCACTTCTCAGGTAGCAACACAACTTTCAGCACAGGGATACTATTAGCTGCTGAAGGTCCAAATGAATGATACAAACACTATACTAACAACCCTCATTACTTGAGGGTTTATATTTTTCAGCATATATTGGATGAAACATAGTAAGTTCCAGAAATGCTGCCAGGAGAAGGTGCAGATGCCAGTGAAATTTGTCACTCTTTAAGATCACCGATGTATTTTTCTCCTGTACCATTCCTGGAAATGTTGGCTTTTGTAACGGAGCTTTGGAACACTGAAATAATGGTACTAACTGCAGGGGACATGCAATGGGAGCCAACTACCCTGTAAAGCCCAGGTTTGCCAAAACTTTATAATCAACGTCATACGAATTTGTTGGCTTTCACCTCTTCATGATTTCTCAGATGAAAATAGGGACATTCTATTCTACTTCGGGAAGCTTCTCCCATGTTTGATCTCCTGCACACATGTATGTCATATGCCGTGGTACCTTGGGTTACATATGCTTCAGGTTACATACGCTTCAGGTTACAGACTCTGCTAACCCAGAAATAGTACCTCGGGTTAAAAACTCTGCTTCAGGATGAGAACAAAAATTGTGCGGAGGCGGTACGGCAGCAGCGGGAGGCCCCATTAGCTAAAGTGGTGCTTCAGGTTAAGAACAGTTTCAGGTTAAGAACGGACCTCCAGAACAAATTAAGTTCTTAAACAGAGGTACCACTGTACACATATGCACCTATCACCTTGAGCCAATTACAACATCTCAGCCTAACCTACCTCACAGGATTGTTGTAAAGAAAAAATGTGCAAGGGATTGTTACATTTTCCTTCAAAATATAGGAAAATGTCAGCATCATCATGTACTTCATTTGGTGCTGGTATTTTATTTTCAGTATAAACAGGATTCCATTTCCTTCCTTTTCCCTCATCTCCCCTCAAAGTTTTGCCTCTTACCTTTCCTTCACTGGCTTTGTCATTTTAAATCAAAAGGAGGCTGTCTTGAGAGAGGGAGGGGGGAAGCAACAAAATAATAATAATGGTGATGATGAACTTGGCCTTAGGCAGTGCCAAAATCCAGTCAAACAGAAGGAATGACCCAGCAACAGGCTCGCACCATCCTGCCTCCTAAAAGGACAGTGGCCTGACCAATCAATGCACTGTTTCGGGGCCCATAGCAACACAGTAGAGAAGAAGCCAATGAGGAACAAGGGTGTTTCCTTTGCTCCCTGATAAAATCTCTTCTGTACACCCCTTGTAGTTCATGGAGGAAGGTTGGCCGTGTGGGCAAAGCGCTGATTGACTCTATGTCCATCGTCATCCTAAAAGCGAATCAGTGTCATCCTAAAAGCATCATCCTAAAAGCGAAGGGGATGCTGCTGTCAATGCTGCGTAGCTGAAGATGGTGACATAAAGAGACACAGAAGCCTGATTGGTAGAAGGTGACGCCACTCAGCTCTTCCTCCTCCCTCCAGGCACCTCCTCCTCCTCCCTCCTCCCTCCGCCTCCCCGGTGGTGTGCTGCAGCAGCTGCTCCTCCTTGGTGTCCCAAGAGCTCATGGCGGGCGAAGGAGCAAGGAGAGGAGCCCACCAATGTGGAGTGGCTGCTGCTGCTACTGCCACCACTGGATGGGGCTGCTACAACGTCCTCACCACCCTGCGCCATTGCTGAGTGGCATTGGTGGGGGAAGTCGGGACATTCCAAGATCAAATCAGATGACAGGATGGCTTCTGTAATTCCAGGACCATCCTGGGAAAATTGGGAGGCTTGAAGAGGATGTCTATCTATCTATCTATCTATCATTCAAGTATTTTAGGTCGTGTTTTAAAGCAAAAGCCCTCACAAAGTGGGTTCCATGAAAAAAGAGCATATCCAAAGTCTAGACATACAAACAGTGCTTTTTTTCAGGGGGTACTCAGGGGTACGCATACCCCTAAAGATTTTGTGAATCTAATTCTGGTCTCATTGAGGGGCAGTATTTCAATATGAGTAGGAAAATGAGAGTACCTCTAAACATTATTTTTTTTAAAAAGCACTGCATACAAACAACCCATTATTAAAAAGGAAGTATCCACCAACAATAAAAAATAACAGCAGCAGCAGCCAGTACTTTTCACTATATATTCACCAAGGCACAAAAATAGGTCTTGGTGGATATTTGGTGAATAACAAGTCTATCACATATACTGAATCCATTGGCAAGAACCCATTTCATGTGGCTACCCTATGTGTTATGGTTGGGGAAAGTCACATTGCAGCGGGAAAAAATGGTGAGGTCATTCTACTCAGAGACTTCACTGAAGCATTAATCTCCATCAAGCATTTCTGCGGCTAATTAATTTTTACAAACTTCCATTTAAAAGTCATTTGCCTTGCTGGCTTGATTAGAGTGGTGGTAGATGTGGTACCTATCAACAAGTCTTTGGATTCTTTGAGAAGTCATCTATGCTCCCGCTATGTCAGCTCTTTACGTAGTTTGCTCCAAACCTCCTTCATCATGATAGAGTGGCTCAACCTAATCTAAATGTTTTGATCTATTACAAATGTGGAAAATTAGATACTGGCACAAAAAGGCAGTTGCTTTCAAGCACTGCGTTTAAATGACCTCTGTTGCACAGCATGGGGGCAAATGAATCAGACTCTTCCAATGGAAATTGCTTTACCTTCGGGTCTTTGGGTAATATGGAATGAGAAACTCAAAGCTTGCTTTAAATGACAGAATTTAGCTAGATGTTACTTGCAAATTGATTAATTTCCTCAACAGTCTAAGTGTTATCTAATGAGTGTCCCCCCCCCCTTTTCTACAATGTATATGCCACAAGAAAACCCTTTACTAAAATAAACATGACAGTATCAAGAATATAGTGTAAGGGGCACTGATAAATTTCATTCAAAAGACAGAGCTTTTTTTTTTTTTAATGAAGATATCCAAACATGTAAGATATACAGTTTTTAAAGGCTACTGTTTCTCACTTATGCCACTTGAACTAAAATTCCATACAGAATCCAAACAATATATTTGTTTTTTTAATATCAATGTTAAGCTGTTCTTTAGGTTTCATTGACTGAAGTGCCGTGAGTGTTGAATGTTAGTGAAAACTAGATAGAATGTGTTTTTGTAGCATTCTGTCAACCAGCTAGCTAATAACTAAATATAATCATAACAATGTTTGTGCTGCTCAGGCAGGATGTAAAAAGGCAGAGCTGGATGTGCTGCCTGTTACCAGCACCACATTGAGCAACAATTCTGCAAACAATGTAAAAATGTGTGATGCTAAAACTGCTTTTGTCCTGGACTAGGATATAGTATTTTCAGAACCAAAAAAAGAGGCCTCAACCAGCCAGCCAGCTTGCAAGGCCTGGAAAATATGAATCTCTCCCCCCCCCCCCCCATCTTGCCCTTGCTACAGTTTATAACGTGAAATGCAAAGCATTTGTGAATTAAGACTGCATCTTAAACCATGAAAAAGGAAAATGAGGATGGCTTCATCTATCTTCTGAAAGCACCCTTTTTACATGTCTTAAGCTATGTGCAGAATTGTGTGCTGAAGAGTTGCTTGGGCAGTTCACATGGGCAGTCCAGCACCATGAATGAATACTGCAATACTGCAGTCCAGCATCATGAATGAAGATCTGTATTAACTGTTTAGAAGAAACTATTCAAACACAATGAAAAACACACACAGTGTGTATGTGTGTGTGTTTGTGTGTGTGTGTGTGTGTGTGTGAGAGAGAGAGAGAGAGAGAGAGAGAGAGAGAGAATGAGAGAGAGAGTGAGAGAGAGTGAGAGAGAAAGTGACACATCACATCAAGGCCTCCAAATTTTGGCTACATCAACATGCTTCCCAGGATATGAACAATGTAACTCACTGATTATCTGTAGCAACATACCAGGAAGGTTTGATGGAAAGGGAGTGTTGTTAAGGAAGGCTACCATTGTCTCCAAACCATATAGGCATCAGGATAAAATAGCACTGTGTGATGACACACACCTTTCACTGTAGTGTTGAGAACACATGTTTAAACAAGTCTGCTGTATTCAATGTGAACATTTCTAGAACAATGTGAGTTAAATAAGGCTTGAGAGCTTTAGATGGGTATTATGGGATTTTTGAGGAAAGCAATATCTAAAGATGAGTTGTGGCAAGAAAGCCTCAAAGGTTGGCTGATACTACACGTATGCAACTACTCAGAAATATCAGTAGTTTGACACACCCTTCCTCATATCCCAGTTTAAGTGTTTCTAATTTGGCACCAAGTGGACTCCCTTCTTTCTCTCCCCCCCCCCCAAGCCCTACATACTCTCACCTTTCTCTAATTTGCTGCTAATCTGTAACTCCTCTGGACTGCCATATGTCTCATTCATAAAATGAGGTACAATGCTGTTTATCCTGGAGCTGATTTCTTCTACAACATCACTGCTTAGCTACAACTTAGAGCAGCGGTAAACAACAGCTTTTGTTGGGTTACAAGACCCACCACCCCTGACCACTAGTCACCCAGGAATAGGGCCTTCTTTGTTGTGGATCCACTATTGTGGAACACAGCTAGGTAAGTACCGGTACTATCCTTCAGGCCTTTAAAACAGGCATTAAAAGTCCCATCTTTTTACAGTGACTTTCGGTGACTAAAATGTGTTGTAGAAACAGTGCTGTGTTTCGTAGGGTTAGATTATGTTGTGAGTTTTGTCCTTTTTAGTTGTGTTCTGAAATGAAATGGTTGTTTTTGTTGGTTATTATATTATGTTTTTTGCTTTTAATTTGGGTGTATTATGAAGAAATTATGTTTCTTCAGAAACAGCTTTGAAAAGAGGTTTTGTTTTTTTCCTGGAGGAGCATTTATATTTAAACCTCCGGGTATAGGGTAGTATATAATTTCAATTAAATAAATAAATAAATATGTCAAAAAAATAATATGGGAGGCAATACATTATCTATCCTTGATCAAAAGAAACCTACAATACAGGTGGGTACCCATGATAGGGAGAGCAAGAAACCCATCCTTTACTTCAGGCCTGCACAATCTGCAACATGCCAAGCTGAATGCTGCCTACCAGCTACCTATGATATCCGATTAGGGTTTAATAAAACATTTTTTCCTGCTGCCTGCCTGGGAATGCCAAGGCCACAACAGGTCACAGGTTCCCCATCTGATCTAGTAATATGCATGTTAGCCTACATGGGTTATGCTCACACTCAGCACAATATTTGTAAGATAAAGGTAATCAAAACAAGAATTTTAGTGAAAAAAGCTTCTGACAGTGGATATACTTTTTAAATCAGGTTCACACACTAGCTGATTTACAGTCTTGCTGTAACAGCCTGTGTGCTTTGCTAATGGCCCCGCAACAAGCACTCCTTACTGATATTTCATCCAATCTTCCTTTCCTTTCTTTGAATTGCAACTTAAAATTAATTTTTTAACAAGAAAGAGAGAAAATGCATTATTAATTAAATGTAGAGAAGGAATAATTGAGTATGTACTAAAGCAAAAATTATTCAAAAACAAACAAGTACGCAACCACACACCAATAGGCAAATATTGACAACAGAGTAAAACAAAGGGGAGAAACTAAGAGCCATTGCTAATTAATTCTAGAAACTTCTGAAGGTAAAAATGCATTCTATAACTATAAGGCAGGGGTGAGAAATCTTTTTCAGATTAGGACCACATTTTCCCATAGGTAACCTTCTGTGGGCCCCTTGCCACTGGTGGGTGGGGCCAGAGGGAAAAAAGTAGGTTTGACTCTTACTTTGCACAGTTGACTACATTCCAGCCATGCAAAAGGCAGAAGTTAACAACTCTGCTATAAAGGTATAAATTCAGACCCTAGGATTTATGTAGAGATGGAGGCTAACATGGAGTGTGGAATCTTGGAAATTCCAAGACATGAAAACCATTTTATGTCATGTTCAGATATCCCCCACCCCCCAAAAACACATTTGATGAACCACACATTCGATGGACATTATGTAAAGCAGTGATGGGAACCTCAGGCCCAGAGGCTAAATGAAGCCTTCAGGGCCTCTCTATTTGGCCCTTTGGACTCTCACCAGGCTATGCCCCTCAGAAGCCCTGCCCCATGACCTCTTCAAATGCCTTTGCTGGGCAGCACTGTGCCCTTGAATTGTGATAATGCCATTTGCTTGCCTAGACAGAGTTGGGTGTGGTGTCAGGAAGTTCCCACAGAAGTCAGAAATGTTTGACTTTTGCGTAAGTTGACTATAGTCTACTGTGAATGGTAAGATTTGCATCTCTTGCGCTATCCACCTTTGCCTCTGGTAAACACTGAGCCAATCATAGCCTGGCCTACCTCTGGTCCCTCCTACCCATCACGGGCAAGTGGACCCCTGAAAGTTGCCCATGAAAAACTGCTGCCCTCAGGCTGAAAAGGTTTTCTCACCCCTGTTGCAAAGACTGCAGCCTGCATGCATACAAAACTCCATCCACCATAACTAGCAATAGGGCATTGTTTACTTTGCTCCTCTTGCTATTAAGCTCCAAAAGGACTCTGATGTGAACTGTCTTCTGTCTAGTTGTGAATGATAAAACCTTGGGCTAGAGAAAGGGAGAGTGGTAAATGTGGGTGAATTTGAATGTCTCAGGTACACAAGTTGTTATGTCAAGTATTACTACTCCTCAAGCAACCCCCCCTCCCCCCCCATTTCTAGTAAGCTGAGGAGGCAGCCTAGTTGCTTTCCTAAATCACTGATACCGATGAAGATCACAATTCATGCAGACATAGAGGAAAGAGGAAACTCTAACAACCTATGCCACCTTGCCCAGAGGTTGGGAAAGCCTTAGAAGTCTCGGCCTGATAGACATCTGTGGTGATAACAAATAAGGGAGACTGCAAGAGGTGCAAGTTTGAGAAAGGCAGGAGGATATCAGCAGATGTAAAGCAAAACCATACTGACCACGGTTTGCTCTATCTACCACTTTCCTTTCATAGAAACAGTAATGAGCTACCACTAACACGTTCTCTGGTGCAGAAGGCAGTTAAGTCAAATAACCTAGTGTGCTGTTGCTAGTTTGGGTGTATCATTCTGCTGTGCAAAAAAAAGGAGGCCAAATAGATAGTTATGCCTCCTTATCTCTAATAGCTGCTGAGCTTGAGCATACTGTCTCACTCTACCTTCTTTGATAAGCAAAATGATGATGCTTTAATGAGCTTAATTGTACATTCCTGATGTTCATGCTTTGTTGCCAGCCAGCTTCTTCAACATTCAGCAGTTTACTTCCCCTTCCCTCTCTCTCCCAATCTTTAACTTGAGCAGCATAATTATTCTCTTGTAAATCTCCCCCACCTCCTTTCTGTATTACTGTAAATGGGCATCTTTGAAAAGGGGGTGGTAGGCAGCTTTTGGTACAGTGGTTACCAAGGATCCCTTCATCAAAGGAGCCTTTGTGAGCATGCTCTGGAATGAAGCCAATCAGATCATCTTGCTGTCTGTCTGAGGAAAATTCGCCCCTGGTATGCAAGCCAAGTCAAGCTCTGTAGACAGGGTGACTGCACTCCTAGTTTAACCTGTCTTAGCTGAATGAGAAAAAAGAAGGGAAAAAATGCTACTAAGAAAATTACCTGTTTGGCTCCAGACTGAATTAACTTGTTAATATATAAGTATGTTTATTATTTCCCTCTACAAATGCCCCCATCTTCAACCTATTCATTAATGTTATCTGGTCAGCTTGCTTGAAATATGAAAAAATGTGGAAATGTAATAAGGCTAAACAGCCAGCAGGCAGGCCATAATGTATTTTCTAATTGTATGGCAGAAAAATAGTGTTATTAACAAATGACAGGGCAGCACATCATACATGATACATGATACAGAGAAGAGGTTCATCTTTGGTATAGGATTTGGTGGTACAGGACTTGGCCATTCAGAGGAAAATCCCTGAATTCAGATCAAGCCTTGATATCCTCTTAGAAAGAGCGATGTGTACTTCATATATTCAGGTGTAAAATGTGGAAAGGCTTGTCTAATTAAGCTGAAAAGTCCGCATATAATTGGCTTTAAGAAGCAAACTGCTAATCTATATGGCTTTGTAGAACAGTTGGGAAGTATGTGAATGGTATAGCTTCTGAAGGAAGAAACCAAAGGGAAGGTTTTCAGTAATCTGGGGGAGGGTGGGGTTACTGTTTCTCATGCAGCAATCCCTTCTATCTTCAGTTCATTCTTCATTGATTGACATAACTTTTTAGTCTCTTTGCCTTTTGCAAATCAGTTCTTAAACTTTATAAACATTATACTGAGAACAGTGTAAACTGCCTGCTTTGCATATTGCATTATGAGTAATTAATGTCAGTTGCAATCCTAAAAATAGGCAATTGATTCCTGAAGTTTTAGGATTAGTTCCAATTATCTAATGCAGAATGTTTCATATCAAATAATATTATAAGTCCAAGGCAATGCTTTCATCTGAATTTGGCATTCATTACATTAGAGCAGTGGAGATACAGCATTGCAATATGTCCTGGATGGGAACAAAATTCCATTTGCTTTTCTCATCCCAGTGGAATAAATCACTTTTGACAGTTGTAAGTTCTATGAGAGTCATTCCTCTAACCTGCTAATTTGAGTTTAGAACGTGAGATGGTACACAGCTGACGGCTTTTGTTCTGAAACTTGTTTTCTTTTTTTTCCAGAGCTAGCAGTAATCCCTTTTGCCAGCCCACCCTATCTCTGCAACTTTCTCAAGTTTCTCTTAAATACTTCTCCCCCTTTGTGGTTTCCTTCTGCTCTCTGCATCCTCTTGACTTTTGCTTTTCTCTTTTAAAAACACCTTGTAAGTGCCAGACAGGAATTTCCCAACACTTTGTCTTGCATTAGGCAAGTGATAATAGGAACAATAGAGAATTATGTTGGGGAAGCTTTGACAAAATGGTAGAATTTAAATGAGTATGTGGCTTTTGCTGTTTGGAATGTGTCCACTATATATGTTTCCACTTATTCCTCTTCTTCTCATTTTAGACAACCAAGTAGGTGAGACTGTAGTTTAAAATTAATAATGATAAGGGATAGCCAGATATGTAACAAACTGGCACCAGGTGCACAAGCAGCTATAGTATTTACTGTCTGGAACTACTGTTTTGATGGGAAATATTAAAGAAGAGTAAGAATACTCTCATGTGTACCATGTTGGGTGGCTGATGCAAGCATGTGAAATGTTGTTCAGGCCAAGAGTTCCATGAGACCACTATCATTGCTGTTGTGGTTAAGGGTGTTGCACTGGGACTTGGGCCACTTACTGTCTCTCAGTCTAACCCACATCACATGGTTGTTGTGATGATAAAGTGGATCATGGGGATCCATGTACGTCACCTTGAGCTATTGGAAAAAATGCTGGGATACAAATGTAATCATCAGCATCATAATAAATAAATACATTAGTGCAGCTAGCTGACATGCATATGCAAGGGCTGCATATTTACACAAATCTACAAAAAGGTAGCTCTGGCATTGCAAAAAGATGTGTGTAGGAAATTCCCACTCTCTGCCACTAGGCTGAAAGCAGGAGAACTGAACATTCAGGAGATCCAGATACATAGCATAGTATTTTCAGGGTTCTGCAATAGATATATAGAGTAGGGGAGGATGGATTTTTGCACGTGGCCTTAAATATTTGGATAAGCTAACAGACTGAGCAAGCCAAACTAAAGTCAGGACCCAGTAAGGCATCTGCAAAGCTGCCCCCCTTACTTAACAGCAGAATCTGTAGACTCCTTAGTGTGCTGCACCAGGATAGCACAGCAGGCAAAGCTCTTCTTGTGTCCACTATCCAAATTGAAAAGAAAAAGTGAGGAATTAAACAGGGTTACATGTAGCTGCTGTGGTTGGCACAGAGCTGGTGTGGAGTTATGGAAATCAGATATACTGTCTAGAAACACCATTTTAGGAAACAAAGATGTGCTTTGTGTGTTCACCAGAACATATTTTTTTCCCAAGGCCCTTATTCAGTGAAGTAACTGTAGCTGTGTTTTGCTACTGTCCCACAGAAAGATGAAAACAGGGACAGGCAAGCAGCTTTGCATTAGACACACATGTTCCAGATGTCAAAGTATTATGCTTCTTTTCCTCACAGGTACAGATATTCATCTTTTATTGCCTGATTATATATATCTTAAAGTAAAAACATCAGGAGATTCAAAAAGAGATAGTAGAAACATACTACTTCAGGGAAAAATTATAAAGGGATATGTTTTTCTTTAATAGCCTGTATAAAAGCACAATCTGATGTGCTAGTCTTTACAAAACAAAGGGGTTCTTTCTCCAAAGCTTAGTTTATACTCACTATACTGCCATTACCAGCTATGTACAGTATTTACTTTTTACCAAGTTACGCAGCCCAACCACCTGAATAAAATTAGACTTGACAAAACAGAATTTCTGGCTGCCCCATGCAAATCCTAATTTAACCAACTAAAAGTAAAATACTATGCAGCTCTACTCGGACATAAGATCCACTGAGTTCAGTAAGGCTTACTTTCTGATAAGTAGATAGGCTGCAGCCTTAATAGCATACACACTTTCTTACAACCTGTTCCTTTAATTCCATGATAATAATCTGACCAAAGGGGGAAGGAGAATTTCCCAATTTGGTCCTTGCCAATCAATATTTTAGCATTTAGGCTGCACTAGCCCTGAAAATCAAGCTTAAAGTTTGTTTCTGGAAAGGTCCACACTTCTACTTTGGCTTCTCACAGAACAATGAAGTTGTTTGTGCCCAAAGTTATGAGGAATGCTTGTTCTGTCCTTCTGCCCATATGCTCCACTTTGGCTACTTTCATTGTTTGGTTGAATGAAGGGGCAACTAGCACAGTGGCACCGAAATACAGACAGCTTGACATTTCAACCTAGCTTCGGTACATTTCAGGGACTTATGCCTGTTTGTGAAGAAGGCTCTGAAACATATTCTTATCAAAACCAAGAAGGAAAAGAAAGCCTTCTGACCACAAAAGGAATGTCAAGCATCCCAAAGTCAATACAGGAGGGGCTTCTCTTCTTTCCTTCAGCCATACAAACAGCATTTTCATGCCAAAACTGGAAGTGGAACAGGCCAGCCTAGTCTCAAGCCCAGTTCCCTTCATGGTCTCAGTCCTCATCCTCCATGTGAGGCTTTGCCTCTCAGCCGCCCAGAGGAGGACAACAGCCTTTATGATAGAAGCATTCCACACGGGGTAGGGCATCTGCAGGCAATTCTAGCAGCATGGAAAACTTCCACATACACTGAAGCTTATTCCACTGACTTCCACTCCCAGCCAAGCTGCCTCTAAGTCTCCAAACAACTGCTCATCTGATTGTGATCAGAGTGATAGAGAACATACTGACTCACAGCACACCCCTTGGAACCTTTCCTATCTTCATCGCCATCCTCGAAAAGTAGGAGCTTTGAGATCCAGTTTGAACATGTATCACAGTTTTAAGGTGGAAACCTTGGTGCCAACTGGGGAAGCAGTATGCCCCAGTGACTTCCTTACAGTCTTCCCCACAGGAGGTATTTGAGATTGGCTTACAAAGGACATTATTATCAGTTTCAGTGTGCCCTTCTGCCTCACCTCAACACCCAGGATCTCCTTTATAAAAGAACACTCTATTTCCCCAGGCCTCTGTCTTCCACACCACTTAACTGTGTATTTCACTAACCCTTTAGGATATTGTCAAAGTGCAAGTTCGTGGTTTTTGGGGTTTTTTTTAATGAGTGTGCTGCATTCCTCCCTTTTTTGCTCATCATATACTTTAAAAAACCAAAACCTGCAGTATAACTTGAACATGTGCTGCAGTATAAATCGAACATTCAGTTATTCCTGTTTCCACATTCTGCATGGTGCAGGTATAAGGGTGCACAATAAGAATCTGCCTTGGTGTACAAGACCAGTTCACCAACTGAGTAACCTCTGCACAACTCTGTACAAATGTGGTTGTACAAGACAGCTTATTGGTTCTACTCAGCTGTATTAGAAAATGTACTCACTCGAAATTAAGCTCTCAGAATACGAGAGGCTATTCAGGTAGCTATTTTCTTCTTGGAAAAGGAAGGTAAATAAGGTTTCTCCCCCACTATACCTACCCTACCTCTCCAGATAGCACAATTAAATCTGACCTGATAAATGCACTTAGGGCTCAAACATCTCTGATACCGGTCCAGCATATCAGCTTGCACTTGTTAATACCAAAACCTCTTTTTCTATTTTTCTTTCTGCCATTTTCATTGTCCTGCCTCTCGGCTGGAAAAAATGGGATTTGCAGGGCACTTCACTAGTCATTTTAGCAAACCCATTTATTCGGCTGAAGATACAGGTACATACAAACAACGGAAGATTCCAGTGTCATGCTTAGCAATAAAGAAAGGACAAATCATCCTACTGTACTGAGTGTTGTATCACACTATAATCTCTGTTCAGCTGCTTCACTTCTGGAGGCAATAGGCAGCATTTAAATTGCATTCTTTGCAGAAATGTTTTGTTCAAGCTAAGGTTCACTGAAAAATAAAATCACTCAACTTTGATCTTGGAAAACTTAGCAACAGTAATTTTGGCTCACTGGTAGATGCTCCTCAGAGCTGATGCAGAATGGAATGACCTGAATAGCAAAGTTCATGGTAGCCACAATGACTACTTTGCTCACAACCCCTAGGCAGAACACACTAAACAAATACAGCGGTACCTCGGGTTAAAAACTTAATTCGTTCTTAACCTGAAACTGTTCTTAACCTGAGGTACCACTTTAGCTAATTGGGCTACCGCCGCACCGCCACTGCGCGATTTCTGTTCTCATCCTGAAGCAAAGTTCTTAACCCAAGGTACTCTTTCTGGGTTAGCGGAGTCTGTAACCTGAAGCGTCTGTAAACTGAAGCGTCTGTAACCCGAGGTACCACTGTAAATTCTTTCTGAGTGGGACTTAGCTAATGTGGCACCGTCCAGAGGTTGTTGGGCTACAAGTCCCAGCAGCCCCACCCAGCATGGCCAAAGGCCAGGGACAATGGGAGTCGCTGTCCAACAACATATGGTGGATACCACACTGGCTACTAAAGGAGTTAGGGCAACTTGAAAAAGAGTAATGTCAGATTTTCTTGATAACTCAAGACTAGTAAAGTACTTTTTCCAAGTTAACAGATGTAGAAAGAAACCCTGAGTATAAGATCAACACAAGAAACTAATCTCACAAGGTTGTGGTGTGGGAACAGTAAGGTTGTACTTCTTTACATAACTCTGAATAACTTGGATGGGTGGAATAAAAATAGGGTATGTATGTCAAGGTTTTCACAGAAAACACTGAAGATACCATGAGATACCATGGAAAAGAGAGTAGAAGTCATAACAAAAAAGCACTGTGCACTTTACCAGATTCTCCTTTGTCAATATTACAATATATTGAACTTTACAGAGTAGAAAGTCAGATGTGGTTCCCAGTACAACTAACAGCTTTGACAAAGGCAAGGTGGGACTTTACGTGAGCCCATCCTTCCCACAAATCTTTAGACTTGAATTATTTCCTTTCATCAGTCAGCCACATTTTAATCACTATGCAAACAAATGCCACATTCTCTTGCAATCCTTTATGTGTTTACTTGATGAACCAGCAAGGATGTGTATGGCTCCTTTGAGAGAAAGATCTAGCAAGTGTTTTGTCTGAAACTGACACCAGTTCATGTTGGATCTAGAGCCCTGAATTTTGTTATTGACTAGTTTGGAAGAAGGGATATTCTCCCGCACAACTTTTCCTCACCCTTGTGGTGTGCCCATATTTATGAAATGTGATGCCTGCAGGAAATCTGTGGCCATTTTTTACTTGTAGTTGTAAGGGATTTTTTTAAAATAGAAAAATAGTTTACACGGCCTGTTTGTGCAGCATGTCTAGAATTTGTTTCTGTGGTCTTTTCCTCATATACCTGTTTTTAAAAAGTAGTAGATCTCAACAGGGGATAAAAATACCCCATCTCAGGTTAGAGGAAAGCTTTTTTTCCTCTACTCTTGAATGTGTATCACAAGGCCAAATTGATTAAGTTGAATGTAAAGGCTCATTGTTTACCCAGCAAGACACCTCTTGTTTTCCAAATAAAGGAATGCCAGCCATTACATACTGTTGTATACTTTGAAAGCTGATAAAGAAAAGAATTGTAAGAGGACCCAAATCTAACTACCTGGGGCTATTAGAAGCTGTTCAAATTTCCTTACAAACATCTATGAATACTTTATGCGGAGAAGCTTTAATGTCTTCTTTCACACCTCTTTGGCATCCTCAAGCTGAGCAAGAAACAATATTTGCTCCATGGTTTGTGTGCACTAATAGCAAAGAAAAGTGCTCTTAGCTTTTCCTCGTAGGACTACAAAAAATTCTGGGAAGGTGGATTTATAAAAAGGTTGGATTAGCATGTGGAATATTTTATGATTTTTGATCTTCTTTCTGGCAGATCAGAAATTTGATCAGGCTTTTACTTCATAAATTCCCAAACCACCATTTGGCTATTTGGACCATAACACATGCTACGTTTAAGTCAAACTTCTGTTAGGTAAACAGGCAAATAATTTGCAAGTACGCATTTAAGAGGGCAGAAGTCACAGAAAATGTGTATGTTGCTTGTCAGTTTATTTGAAGGAAATTGTGTAATCACCTTTAACATAGCTGTTAGCCTTTACCTTGAAGGTTAAGCTCACAGTTCCTGTATTTTGCCTCACTTAACTATTAATCACTCAAGAGAAAATTCAACATTTTCCCCTCTTTAAATTAAATTGTTCACAGTAGAGTTAAAGCTGAATCTGAATACCATTAAAATTGCAGTTGCCAGTTTTAGCTCAATTTATCTAGTATTTACTTCACCTCTCTACAAGCATTTTCTAATAAAGAACAGGTAGCTCCTGGATAAAATGAAGGTATTACACAATATAATTAAGCAAGAAAAAGTGAGCAAGAAAAATAAATAAAAATAAAGCAAAATAAAATATGTAACTAGCTCTTTCAACTTCAGATATTGCCATAGTACAGTACTCTGTATTTTGAAAAAACTGGTCAGAACAGATAGCTCTCTCTATAGGAAATTAGCAGCCACCACCTATCTTTTTTCCATATGTAGAAAAGACATGTACATTGTATCTGAACTATATAGATGAGTTAACCAAACTGGGCAGTTTATTAAAAAAATCCTTCCAGTAGCACCTTTAAGACCAACTAAGTTAGTTCTTGGTATGAGCTTTCGTGTGCAAGCACACTTCTTCAGATACCAGATAGGTGCTACTGGAAGGATTTTTTTTATTTTGACTATGGCAGACCAACACGGCTACCTATCTGTAACTGGGCAATTTATGGTCACTTTGCTGATAAAAAGAAGGGAAAATAAATCACACCACTCTTAAGAAACGGTATGTGAAAGCTATCTTACACTTCACTGTTATCAAGAAACATATTCTTCAAAATCATGTCACAAAAGCATGTATTTGGGGAGCAGACATACACCATCTTAAAACTGCAAGAAACAATTTGCAGACCATTATTTATAAACTCTATCTTTTGACCAAGCACCAGGCTTCTTAAGGACAAATCTAAGCTTTACAAGTCACTCATAACTCTGATCTCCATCTGAGATTAACCCGTATATACCAAAATGGTAAAATATAAATATCCTAAATTATAGTCATTATTAGGGACACGGGTGGCGCTGTGGGTTAAACCACAGAGCCTAGGACTTGCTGATCAGAAGGTCAGCGGTTCGAATCCCCGCAACGGGGTGAGCTCCCATTGCTCGGTCCCTGCTCCTGCCCACCTAGCAATTCGAAAGCACATCAAAGTGCAAGTAGATAAATAGGTACCGCTCCAGCAGGAAGGTAAATGGCGTTTCCGTGCACTGCTCTGGTTTGCCAGAAGCGGCTTAGTCATGCTGGCCACATGACCCAGTACACCGGCTCCCTCGGCCAATAAAATGACATGAGCGCCACAACCCCAACTGGACCTAATGGTCACAACTGGACCTAATGGTCAGGGGTCCCTTTATAGTGACCTTTAAGTCATTATTGATTACATTTTTATACCACCATCTCTTTGGGGAGCTCAAGACAGTGTATGTGGTTCTCCCCTCACAACATACGTTTGAGAAAAACTAGGCTAAAAGATGGGTTCCTGTCTAGGATTGTGGCGTTCTGAACCTAGTTTCCATCCAGTCTTTGTTGAAAATTAGTTGGACTACTGCACCACAAACTGCTCCACAAGTGAATTACGAGTATGCTATATTGCTGATTCAGTCAGACAACAGGTCCATGTAGAAAAGACAGCACTATTATCCAAATCCACACCAACAAGGGGTAAGACTTTTTCAAGCATTCTCTGTTTTGGCACTTTGAAACCCTTCAATAAAGAGGTCCATCTGAACTCTTTACCCATTTTTAGACATCAAGTATGAACTTTTTATTATTTATTTACTTGGTTTAGCAGGTTTGGTTTGTTTTAATCGAAGGCGGCATAATTTAGTATTAGCAGTTATAGTTGTTGTTTTTGTTGTTTATTGTGAACTCTTTATTTGAAAGGTAGTCAATGCACTTTAAAATAAAATGAACCATCAAAACAAAACCCATCTAATTGAACAGTGGTATTTATCTGTACCCACACTATGCCAGAGTTCAATGGGAAAATAAAAGTTGTGCTGCAGAAAGCTAGTATTGAACGTTCCTGGACTACTGAGCATTATGGCTGCTATGGAGGGCTTATCAACTGTGATAGTTTTGCTAGAGATATTGCACTTCGTGCCTTTATGCTAGTACTTAGTGATAACAGCAAGAATATCCCTATGCCTGTATCATGCTCTCTTTTTGTGTGTGTGTGGGGAAAGGTATCACTATTTTATTGGATCTTTTTGAACCTACTTTTGTGAAATTATCAAATTGATCAAATGCAAAACAAACAAAATTTCTTCCCCATCTCTTTTTATAGTGATGCTAAATGATATTCCAACATGTAATACTAAATTGGTGCTAGCTTTTTGGATACTAAGTTTTGCTTGGTGTTTTGCAAATGCTCAGCAAAGTCAAGTTTGGGATAAGGTATTCATGAGTTTGTGAAATGGTATAGCAATCTGGCCCCTTTGGGCTTTTCTGCTCTGCCGTAAACTGTGCCTATTTAGCCTTTAGAAGTGAAATCTTGCAGGGTTATAAGATTGCTGGGAGTTCATTATGAAAACTCTTCAATTCCAGCACACCCACCTCCTCGGCATTGGTTGCCTCAATGGCTTTCACTTTCCCACTTTTTAAAAGGGCTTGGAAATGGCAACAAAAGAGATAATCCTTCTTTGTGGGTATTCCCACAGTTAGCAACACGCACATCTGGATGGATTTTCAATAGGCCACTGTTATTCAAACAATCTGTAATCACACAGACTGTGTAGTGAACCAGCAGACCAGAGCATATAGCTTTTCATTATTATGTAGCCTACAGTACACATAATGTACAAATAAACTCAAAACCTGCAACAGCAACAATGGCACATTCTGTTTGGCTTCATTCATTGAGTAGCTCTCTAAAGAAGTCTTTATCGAAGGATACCACACATCAACTCCTTTTTTTTTTTTAATAAATGGGAAAGTAATGTAGGAAAATTTTGCTGCATCTGTTCAATATTCTGAAAAGAGCCAAGTGGTACAGCATTTATAGTTTTTTATTTATTTATAAAAACACACACATCCAGACTATAAAAGAAAAACAGAACAGTTCTGAGCTAAGAGGGTGAACAATGTCACATGACTTGTAACAGTAGTTGATTTTATGAGATATGTAACAATATGTACCAGCACACCCCAAGGCAGGATCAAGCCCTTAAAATTTTATATTGTGATTCGTACTAAAAGATCTTTTTCAGTCTGAACAAAATGACTCATACTCTCCATTCCCTCAGTGGTTTAACCCCTATACTCCACCTCCCTGGTGATCCATATTAACTTTTTATGAAAATACCCTGGATGCATTTTTTAGTTCAATATTTATAGATCTGATCTTGTAACTCTTATACACAGGAGCACTCTCAGATGCATGAAAGACAAACTTCCTATGCAAGATGTTATGATGCATTAGTTTGCTGATTTACTGTTTTCCCCTGGCACTGTTTTCACAATACTGTATCAATGTATTGAGCATCTTCCTCTACCATCCCTACTCTTTACAGAATATACTCTCTTTTGTGTGCATTTCAGATAACTTCATAACGTGTACATAACTACGGACATCACTGGTCAAACGTCAAACAGCCAGAGCATTCATACTACCCTCCATCAAACAAGGACATCCTGAGAAAAAACATGGACAATTATCCATCGCTATGCTCTAGGACTTACTTCCTAGTCAGGAAGACAAAATTAAACCAGTTTCAGCAATGCCCACAAAGTCCAACAGATATCATAACCCCACAATGCTTCCAGAGGATCTGCCAGAACAATAAATTGCAAGTGATCCTTCTGTTTTCTAAGAGAAAAAATTGAAACGGAATTAAACGGACAGTTGTAACCAGGGCTAAAACCAATGTACTACGGATCCTAAATTATAGCACTATCCAAGTGTACCTGAAGCTGCAGTGTAACGACTTTCTTAGAAAGCTTTCCTACAAAAAGTTTGGAGAGAACTAGTAATTATTTTGGAAAGTAGCACCAAAATATATATCTTGAGCAGAGGCCAAACAGGATCTTCTATCACATTGCTTTCCTTTTACACCAATTAACTCCACTTTTCTCAGTTGACCCTCAAGAGTCAGGATATCTGCAGATTCACTTCATACGCACTTGCCCAAACACACCCTCTGCCTTCTGAGGATGAAGCTGAACTTGAACTAGATTTCCAAACTGAACTCCCATCCTCCATGACCACTGGCCATGCTGGCTCAGGTAGATTGAACTGGAATTTAACAACAGCTGGAGGGTTCCTCAGTCCTGTCACCAGTTAAGCCACAATTTTGCATCATATATTAGTTTTACTAGATACTTTTGTACAGAGATCTTCCTAAATGCTGATTATTTCTTACTTTGCTTATGCACCGTCCTGAACTGTACACGCAAACACTCCATAGACCAAGGGTTTAATTGAGAAACAAATTTTAGCATTGTGAGGTAATATTTTTTTCAAATCTATTTACTTACACAAACAGCCAGATCAATATGCATGTTCATTACTCATGGAACAAAGCACTTTGTGGTGATTTTCATACTGACTCATATATTGCAGATTAATTACCAGAAGTTGCATCTCTTCTAATGTCAGTTCAAAAAATACTTTCTTCTTGAACTGAGTGTGGTTGAGTGTTAACAAGTGCTGACCATAAATATGTGAATCAGTGCAAGATCTCAAATCTACATTACATCAACAGCACTTAAGCAATGTGGCTAATCCGTTAATTGTTTTCTAACTATTACAAATTTAATAAGTTGGTCATACACCCCCCACCCCTTCTTCCAAAGCTCACAGGATGGTTCACAAGATAAAAATACAAAATGAGAACAAGATAAAAAACAAACCAGTAACTCCCTCTGACAGACACATTTAGAAGGACATTGAATGTTAATCAGCCAAAGGCCTTCCTAAGAGGAGGGTTTTTGCCTGACACTTAAATATATGTAGTGAAGACACCAGATGAGCCTTCCTGGGGAGAGCATTCCACAAATGGGGAGTCACCACAGAAAAGGCCAGTTCTTGTGTTGACAACCTTCAGAATTCTTGTAGAGGAGGCACACGAAAAAGGGCCTCAGATGATGATCTCAGGGTTTAGGTTGGTTCATATAGGGAGAAACGATTCTTGAGGTATTGCAGTCCTGAGCTGTTTAAAGTCAAAACTAACACTTTGAATTGTGCCTGGAAACTAATTGTCAGCCAATAAAGTTGGGCCAGGATTGGTGTAATATGCTCAAACCGCCTTGTCCCAGTGAGCAACCTGGTCACTAAATTCTGCATCAGCTGAAGTCTCCGAACCATCTTCAGAGGCAGCTCTATGTATAATGCACTGCAGTAATCTAACCTAGAGGTTACTATAGCAGAGACAACAGAAATTAGGATATCCCTGTCCAGATAGTTATGCAGTGGGGCCACCAGCTGAAGTTGATCAAAGGCACTCTGCACCACGGAAGCCATGTGAGCTTCAAGTGACAGCAAAGGAGATAAAATCGAACCCTGAGGAACCCCACACTGAAGGCTGCACAGGGCTGAAGAACACTCCCCAACCATCACCCTCTGAAAATGTCCATCCACCCCTAACTTGGCCAGCCTTTCCTGAATGACCCCATGGTTGATGGCAGTGGCGTAGCGTGGGGGGTGCATGGGGGGCCGGCCGCACCAGGCGCAACATCTGGGGGCGGCGCTCGCACTCGCAGCTCTCTGCCCCTACTAAAATCCACGGGTTAGGGGGCGCAAATTACTTGCCTTGCCCCGGGTGCTGACAACCCACGCTACGCCACTGGTTGATGGTCCTGAAAGCCGCTGAGATGTTGAGGAGAATTAATTTCCATTTCCTCTGTGTCTCTCCCAACATAGGGCAACCAAAGCAGTTTCTGTGCCAAAACCGGGCTTAAACCCCAAGTGAAATGGATCTAGAAAATATAATTAATCAGTTTCCCTCGAGAGTGCCTAGATCTCATCCACAACCAGCTGTTCCAGAACCTTGCCCAAGAAGGGGAGATAGGCAATGGACCAGTAGGTAGTTAGATTTTCCAAATTAAGGGAGGGTTTCATTCAGTTAAGTTTCAGTTAAGTCCAGTCAAAGGCGACTATGGGGTTGTGGTGCTCATCTCACTTTCAGGCCAAGGGAGCCGGCGTTTGTCCACAGACACCTTTCCAGGTCAGGTGGCTAACATGACTAAACCGCTTCTGTAGCAACGGAACACCGTGACGGAAACCAGAGTACACGGAAATGCCATTTACCTTCCCGCTACAGCGGTACCTATTTATCTACTCGCACTGGTGTGCTTTCGAACTGCTAGGTTAGCAGGAGCTGCGACAGAGCAACAGGAGCTCACCCCATCGCAGGAATTCAAACTGCCAACCTACTGATCAGCCAGCCCAAGAGGGCCAGTGGTTTAGACCACAGTGCCACCCGCGTCCCTTTTTTACATAACCGAATCTCAAAATATATTGATTTTATTGCAACTACTAAACAAGCTCAGAGTTGATGCTATTTTAATTACCTTGAAAAAAATAATTTGGAAGACACTGTTCATTATTACTGTTACTTCTGTCAAATAACTTTTAATTGTGTGACAAGGTGCCTGAGTAAGGCATTGTTTTTTGTCTTTTTAAAACAGCTTATGCCACTCGAAAAGGATTACAGTCTTTGTGAGTTGCCGTTTCAAGTGAAGGGTACCAATTAATTAAGTCATTTACATAAAACTACCTTGGATCAGCTCCCTACAGAGATAAAGACTGAAATCTAACTTCTAAATAGAATAAAAATATAGTTTTAAGAATATATATATATTGGTAATTATATCAATACACATTTGAATATTTAGCAGATAGCTTGATAATGCAATAAATTAATACTTTGTTATTACTCAAGATGAATGTGAAACAATATACAAAAAAGCATAGTCTTTTAATTTATATTTAATTTTTCATGCACAATTCTATCATTGATGTCTGCCTTTGGCACCTGATATGATAGAATAAGTTCCTATATTTCAAAAGAGCATGATTACTGCAGATTGGACTTACTTTTCTTCACTCTGGAAGTAATTCCAATATGTATTGCAGGAGAGACTGACATGCAATGAGAAGAAAAATGGATGTATAGGAAGAAAAAAGTTAGTGTATTTTCCTTAACTGTAATGTTAACTGTGACTGATTGCTTGGAATTAGTTAAAAAGCAAATTCTATGTATTCTCACTTTAAACAAGTGTAGCACCTTCTACCCACAAGGAGGTGTGGTTATCTTGGTTGGCATACACATACATGCTCACATCCGCTATATATTTTGGAAAGTTGCTTGTCTGTTTGTTATGCCTTGGATACCTCTTAAGATATCATAATCAAATTTTGCATGATGGTTCCTGAGATCAAGGAGCAGCTTTTTGTATGTTTGTCTAAAACTGGATGCCCTTTTAGATCAAGATGTTGCAATGAACTGCACTGATTTTTACCACTGGTTTCAAAACTGCAATGACTTTTTTTATTTATTAGAATTCCTGAGTATGAGGTTGCTAGTATAAAACACAGCAAAACAAAAAGAGACAAAGCCAAATAAGAAGACAATGCTTCTTAGCCCCACTCTGAACCGTCAAGCATTTTTGTCATTTGAAATATTGCTAAAATGTGGGATGCATTTTGTGAGGGTGGAATTATTCATGAAACATACCCTGTTTCTGCTCAAACCTACCAATGCTTTCCTGTTCATATCAGTCCTATAAATGAAACTATGTGACATTCAGAGGAGCCAACGCCTAAGGGCTGAGGTCCCTTCGGCCCTCCCAATAAAATATTTGAGGGGACCACCCCCAAAGTTAATGGGCATTGCCATTCAAATAGTGTGCATGCACCATGTCATGTGATAGATTATGCAGGGTGGGGCTTACCTGCCCCCGTCCAATAAGTTGGCAACCCTGGTGATATCCCTACATCACAATGATACATGGATAAAATTTCAGAAATAATATAATGGCTCTTATTCCATCCTCATCTAAAAATGTTGTCCATGTGTTAGTACGTGGAGGGTACATCCAAACTGAATTTGTATGAATTACATCTGATGTACATCATGTATCGGCGTTGTTGTTCTGATGCTTATCAGCTTTTTCTAATATTCAACATAGGCTTTGCAAGGGAGTAAAGAACAAAACTTCACCCTACAAATGTAACATGGGACCAGAGGAAACCCATTATCATATCTTTCTCCCTTGTTGAGCTGCTGCAGAATAAGTCTACCCCAACACCCAAGGAATTCATGACAAGTAGAGACGCTCCTAGTTAGGATTGTCCAGCAAACTTGCTTTTTCCATTACACGCAGCTCACTTCTGCTGAAATAAACCTCAGCGCTGGAGGCTTGCATAAGAACAAACTCCTAGAACAAATGCTCCTAGTTCAAATACGAAACAATATCTGGTTGCTGTGAATGAAAACATGCTTAGTGTAATGGCAGTGAATTCAGTGCCACAGCGACTAGAAACAAAAGTTTACAGTGGATCTCTGTAGGAACCATTGTTCACCTTTACTTATCTTATTCAAGTGAGACCTGAAGCAAAATATTGCAGCATGCAGTTCAGGGTTTCAGCGAGCAGCCATACACCTTTTGATTATATTGCCTTCAGTTCTCTCTATCCATCATTTCCCACTGCCATTTCCCCCCTCAAAGTGAATTAGTATCCCATAGTTCCTGAACATGCTTAATTTTTATTAGGTTGTCTGGCAAATCCCTCCCCTCCCCAGTGTTTTTTTTAAAGTAAAATGTACTTCAAACTTTGGGGCTTTCTAAGTCTGATGATACAAACGCTTCTTGTGTTTGTAGGGATGGTACTTTTTTGGCCAAATAAAGAAGGCAGATCCCCAGAGAAATGAGTTTTCTCTGGTAGATAGGACAGGTAGTTTGGAGCAGCAGCGTATAGCAGAGTTGTAGCAGATACTAAACCACAATGTCAAGTGATTATTTCCCTTGTCCTCTCAGCACTTTCCTACTTGGGCAACTGCCTCTTGTCCATGCAAACTTGGGAGGACAATAGACATTAGAGCGTAGCTACCTAGATTTAGATTCCACAAACAATATGGACTCTCTCGTTAGATGGATGTACACTGACATATCTACAGAGAGAAAAAGCCAGCTCTGTGAAGGGAAAAAAAAAGGTATTTGTGTATATTTGTGTAAGGTGGAGGCTGTGATAATTAGGGAGCAGACACAGTTGATATAATTGAGTGTGAAGAAACGAGCTGCCAAAGGCAACAGATCACATGTCAAAACAGCTCAATGTATTAGTCAATTAGCAAGCAATGATAATGCTGTGAGATCTACTGATTTTATGTCAATCCTAAAACTACATCTTCTTCAGTAATATCCGGTTACTTAATTTAATAGCACATATTTCCAAGTGTGCATGTATGATCATACACACTTTTCTACATGCATTAAGCAGGTCAGATATTCAGTAGAAAGATCAGCAGTAAAATATTAAGCAGAGATAGGTATATGCAAACCTTTTCGTTAAACACCAAGTCCCATGCTACATTCTTCAAACATTCCCACCATGAACACACACACAAAATACACATGCACAATACAAATGTTATGAGTTTGTGGGTACAAGACATCCTAAATTCAGAATCAAGCTAGTGTTGGAATCATAGCTGTCAACTTTCCCTTTTTTTAAAGGGAAATTCCTTTATTCCGAATAGGATTCCTCGCAAGAAAAGGGAAAAGTTGACAGCTATGGTTGGAATTTAATTAAGGTTTGTGTGTTAAAACCAGGTATAGGCAAACTTGGCCTTGCAGATGTTTTGGGACTACAACTTCCATCATCCCTAGCTAACAGGACCAGTGGTCAGGGACTGGTTAAAACTGTGTGTCGGACTCCCACGTGTTAGAATCTAATCAAGACCTGTGTGTCAGACACTTCTTTAATCCCAGGGAATCATCAAGTGTTAAAGCTAATTAAGTCAGGCTAATTTCCTTTTGAAGTGATAACCTGGGGATAAGCCATTAAGACAACACAAAGGATCAATGGCAAATCTCATTTGCAAATGATTGGGCTGGGTTCTCCCTCAACTGAGAGTCAGTTTAAAAGACAATGGCAGCATTTCAGGGGAGAGAGTTTAGGGAATGCAGTTAGGAGTTATGCAACAGAGTTAGTAAGCAACAGGCTGTGGCTATGGGATAAGTTAGGAGGAGGAGGAGGAGGAGGAGGAGGAGGAGAAGAAGAAGAAGAAGAAGAAGAAGAAGAAGAAGAAGAAGAAGAAGAAGAAGGATTTGCTATCCCGCTTTATCACTACCCGAAGGAGTCCCAAAGTGGCTAACATTCTCCTCTCCCTTCCTCCCCCACAACAAACACTCTGTGAGGTGAGTGAGGCTGAGAGACTTCAAAGAAGTGTGACTGGCCCAAGGTCACCCAGCAGCTGCATGTGGAGGAGCGGGGACGCGAACCCGGTTCCCCAGATTACAAATCCACCGCTCTTAACCACTACACCACACTGGCTCATGGGGTGTGTGAATGCTGTCATGGTCTCAGGTTGCATATAAACCATATATCATAAAGACACTGTGGTCTCCACTGTGCCTTATTTTCCAAAAGGAAACACCGTCCCTGGCCTGGAGCCCCTGGAATCTTTCACTCCAAAAAGCATACTCCTCCATTGTTTCCCGGACAGAATGCCAACCAACCAAAAGATATACCACCAAATACAGGAAAATTGCTACCTTCCAATTCAGAGAGATAACAAAATTCCCTTGACCAAATTCTACAGTCACATCTGTATTGATGTATTTTCTGGGTAACAAGCTTAAAGGTCTAACTTAAGATCAATTTCAATTTTTAAAGGTACTTTAAAAGTAAGGAGGCAGCCATTCTGTTTGTGCAACTTGAATATGCTAAATTTGAGGAGTGTGTGTGTATTTTCTACTAAAGGTGGATAGGAAGTTATTACCAGTAGTTAGAGAAGCATCTTTTTCATCATTTGAAATAAGCAATAGTATTTAATAAAGTATAATTTTTCATAGTATATGCCCATGTTTCTTTTGGACTAAACATGTTCTGCAGGTTTCTGAATGTCAAAAATAGGAATCTTATTCACAACATAAGTGGCAATCTGGCAAGCATCATTCTTCTTTCCCAAGTCTTACCAGCAATCATTTAGAATTCTAAATTATTGTGCAAAAAGATTTATTTTGAAGCTTTTTTAAAAAATTAAGCAAACTCATTTTCTATTGAGTCACATTTTGGAATTCTGCGATTTGAGAACATACTCAGCACTGAATATATTTATTACATTACATTACATTACTACAACAACAATTATTTATACCTCACCATTCAGGATACAAAATGCTTTGTGTGAAGCCCACAAAGATGAAATGCAGTTTCTTCCCTGTGAACCCGTGTGTTCATGCTAAGACATGGTTTGGCTTAGGGTGATACTGTATGTGAGCCATGCCTTACATTAAATCTCGGAAACCTTGAAACAGTGCTTGGCGTGATGATGCTGTGCCACCCACCTGACCTTCATCCACCTGAATTGCTGCAGCATACCGGTACAGAGGTGGGAGGGGTATGGTGGCAGTAAGGTAGGCACAGTGGCAAAGTGCCAGCCAAACCGGCAATCCTGCCAGCCTGTTTGCAGAGCCCCAACCTCACAGCTGTTGCACATCTCCACCTCTTCATCCTGGTATGTTGCAGTGGCTCAGCCAGGTGGAGGTCACGTGAGCAGCACAACCCCACCATGCTGTCCGCTGCTGCCAATACAACTCTCATCTCCTTTAGAACTACAACGCGGCTTATTTATGATTTCTTTATAATCTTTCAAGCCCAGAAGGGATAGCTGCAATCAGCAACTACATAGGAAAGAAACCAGCAAATTTTGCGCATTCCTTTCTCAAACTATGCTTAAGGAAGAGATTAAACTGCTTTGTTTGTTTACAAGTTCGCAATACAGCGAAAGCTGCATTCCCAGTGAATATATTTTAGATTTTCTTGTCGGATACAGATTTCCTATGGATGCTAAGCTGTAAAACATTCTGTTTGCCCCTCAGTAGTTTTTAACTTCATGAAAATAAAAATTGCAAGAGGCATTTAGCCCATCCCAGGATTCTGTTAGTTTTTTAAAGTCTACATTGATTCTATGTTTATTTCCCCCTTTCTCTATTTCACACAAGCATTGGACAAAAACAATCTGGAGCTCCTGGGTTCTCTCTTAAAACAATAATTACTCCCCCTAGTGTAAAGGTTTTATACATTCCACATGTTGTTGACTTAATATATCCCAATATTTTGCATGTAGTTTCAGATCATCATTGTCTATAGATAAAGCCTAACCCCAACATACTGTCCAACACACTTTGAAAAGCATTTTGCCACATCTGAGGATACCAAAAAAACAGTACCAATGAAGGAGAGCTATTCAGTTAGCACCATGGCTGGGATCACGAAGGGCAGGGAGCAAGTTGAGCACTCCCCTCGGTGGTGTACTTGAGTGAATCCCTTTAGTCTTTCCTGCAAAGTAAATGGTTTCCTTTTACTCCTATGGGGAAAAGTAAAGTGCCACACTTTCAGTGAAGGCAAATCTTGCCTTCCAGCTCTGACAGCTAGCTTTGATGAAAACCACCTTGAGTATAATACATATGGAAAGGCGGTATATAAATAAAATTGACATTGACATCAACACTGGCTGGCCCAGCTCTAACAGAGATCTTGCAGGGTTGTGTCTCTGTGCACAGCACACACCGATGTGCTCCTCCTGATGTAGCTGTAATATGAAAGCTGTATATTTTTGTCATGGTGACACATTTTGTTGTTAATAATTAGTAGGATGATCACCAAATTTTAATAAACTCCAAACTGTAGCAGTCTGCATTCCATCCAGGATCAAAATGTGCATTTTTGGGGGGGACATCACTGATATTTGAACTTTCATTTCCTGAAAAACGTCTCTTATGTCTCCTCCCCCAGCTTAGTTTTATTTGCGCCAAAGAAATCTAAATGATGGGAAACACCATCCATTGTAGAGCACCTTCAAGAGGATACTGTGGTCCACAGTACTGAAAGCAACCAAGAGGTCAATGAGACTCAACAAGGAAGCACTCTCCTGTTTCTCTCCTGATAAAGTAATCAATCAGTACAACCAAGTTGAGCATGGGCTGAGAAGGGAAGTGATTGACTAAGCACCTGCAAATGTTCTGTCCACATCCTCAGGCTGCA
Organism: Podarcis pityusensis; assembly: GCF_964106645.2. NCBI lineage: Eukaryota > Metazoa > Chordata > Lepidosauria > Squamata > Lacertidae > Podarcis > Podarcis pityusensis. The sequence continues at coordinate 49,158,983 of NC_138032.1, read as the reverse complement.
GCAACTCAAATTGACCCTACAAAGTCCAACTAGAGTGCTCTGAGGATCTCGCCAGGATTTGCTTCAACTGTGGCCTCAAGTTCAGGGTGAATTGGAAAAAAAATTGTTTCTGTAGGCCACAGAGTTAACAATGTTTTCAATTTGTAAGTTGGACTTAACCAGCCCATTTACCACCTGAAACACTTCTGCTGGGCAATTCATGATGTTGTGCAATCCATTCTAGCATTTCCAACAAATCAAAAGTGCTGGATTCCAAACTGAGTAGTCACTTTGTTGCACTATGGGAGTAATATAGCTTTCTGCACGGAAGAAGCATTGAACAACTCATGTAAAATAGTATCAGAATGTGTCACAAGGGAAAACTTAAAACCCCAAAATATAATTCTACAATTACAATATTCTATGTACAGCATTTCAAATGCTATTATAAACAAAAATGTTCTAATGAACTCTGTCACAAGAGGGGATTGGGGCTGAAGCAACAATACTATATTTGATATGAGAATAAATCTTTGGGGACCTTTAGCAGCAATGCATCAGGTTTTTTCAATTAGCTGACCACAGCTAGCAAACAATGGATAACATGGTGACTGCCTTAGATTTAGAGCTATGCAGAGTCTGCAATGGTGAACCACAAATATTTTAAAAGAAAAATGACATTGAGGGGTGATGGTGGGATATTTTTCACCCTAAATTGGTTCCTGAGACAATGAACTTATTCAGTCCATACAATCTTTTGTACTGCTTTACAGGGATATTCCAACTTGTAAAATTAAAACTCATGGTTACTTAATAGAATGTTTGTGTTAAATGGACAAAAATGGGCCAATTTAATAAGAACCATAGCCCCCTGTTTATATCATATTTCAACCATATATAAAAATTCTAAAGCAATCTTTCCACTAAATATTGTAACAAGGTCATTTTGCCACCTGGCCATTCCTTTTACAACACATTTCTTACTAGCAGGTCTAAGGTGTGTGAACCTGATTCATTCTCTCAACCAATGGCAAGAAGGATTTTCATCTGAAATGTACCACTTCTAACGTAGAACAAAATAGATACATATACTGTATGTATCTTCTAGTCAATCTAGCCTTTTATTCATTTTATTCATGTGAAAAATGTAGAAAAACAAAAAGCACACAAGTATTACAAATTGAGGCTATTATGGACTTGCTCTGGTTTGATTTTGTAATTTCTAAAAGCATATGATAATTGATTAAAAGTGGATCTGGATAATGTAACTAGAACATTTTCTCTCAATGGAATAGCTACTAATCACCTTAGAAAATGTACTTTTTATAACATTTGTTTCATAAATGTATCTAAGCTTATAGGTATAACCAAACAGCTGATGATTAGAAACACTATGCTTAATTTATTAGTTAATAGAAGAGATTTTGTCTTAATTCCTAATTCTCTGAGTCTACAGTACACCTGTCTATGCAATATGACAAGATTTGTCACACTAATATATTTCTTTGTTTATTACGGTACTTTTATTTTAAACATTCAAGCATGCCTTCAAATGTCTTCCATGAGTATATTGTCTCATTTTGTGGGTTATGTCTGTATGTAGGAATGTTCTGGGGGCAGGGGAATGTGGAAAAGACTTTTAAAATGTCAATTTCAAGGTCAAAAGTTATGCAAGCTAATACTCTTGACCAAGATGTTAAATGCAAAGCCAGATATTCCATGAAGCTAAATAAATTGAAATAATGCCACACACAAAAAGGTATTCATTTATTTACCCCATTTTCTATTGTCAACGCTAATAATGCATTTCTACATATTGAAATTGTTAGATAATTCTTTTGTGACTTTTATGCCAGATATTGTTATTTAAATGAACCCACAGGCAGTGTAATGAAGAAATGCATGTTTTGCTTAACTCACTTATCAACTCACATTCTAGCAAAATGAGAATTTGTGCCTACATTCATTCACAGAGAAAACTGGAGGTCACTGTATTCATTGTAGACCTTTTAAAGGCTTTTCAACAGTGAATAATTATGAGCTGCTGGCTTCTGAAATTATCTGTATTCATTGTGAGAAAGGAGAAACTTTTATCTTTTGTAATGAAGTACACTTACTTCAACAAACTTTATAAGACTTGCTTAAAATGGTAGTTTTATTATGACATCCTGCTATTTGCTAAAGAAAGAAAAAGGACCCCCATTTAAAAATAAACAGATATCCTTTATTTAATTTTACTTTTACTGAATTTGAGTTCCATCTGCAAGCATAATACATTGCAAGTATTCTGTGGATACTCTCTCTATATGTTCTGCTTGCTAAGGGGAAAAATGAATTTCTTTTCTTGCAGTTTCAGATTTATTTTGTACTTAGTTTGGAGGATAAGGTTTGACAGTGTCTGGGCATGCTATGGTTCTACATTACTGCTTTAAAACAACCTCTAAAATTACAACCCAAAACTGTAAAAACAAAAACCTGGGAGTTAAATATATAGTTTTACTTTATTTTATTTGCACTATTTATAGACTGCTTTTCAGCACAGATGATCACAAAGTGGTTTACACAACAATCAACAAAACAATGTATCCATCAAAATAAAATGGCATATTAAAAGGAAAACAACATAAGAAACGGTGGGGGAAAGAGGACAGTTCACTCATGCACTACCAGATCTAATCTACAGTGATATTTATAAAACACACATCATCCACAAAACATGTTTCTTTGTCTCACCAAGACTCTGAGTGTTATGCATGTATATATGTGTATGTCTTTCAGTGTAAAGCAGCATAGACTTAGAACAGGGGTAGGCAACCTAAGGCCCGGGGCCAGATGTGGCCCAATCGCCTTCTCAATTCGGCCCGAGGACGGTCCGGGAAGCAGACTGTTTTTACATGAGTAGAATGTGTGCTTTTATTTAAAATGCATCTCTGGGTTATTTGTGGGGCCTGCCTGGTGTTTTTACCTGAGTAGAATGTGTGCTTTTATTTAAAATGCATCTCTGCGTTATTGGTGGGGCATAGGAATTCATTCATCCCCCCCCATATAGTCCAGCCCACCATACGGTCTGAGGGATGGTGGGCCAGCCCACAGCTGAAAAAGGTTGCTGACCCCTGATTTAGAAGGAACTCAATGGATCTGGTGCCACTACCTATCCATCAATGCCAGGCAGTTATGTTTAGACAAGTCACTTGGCATTTCACAAAAGCAAAGCATTATCTGTAGGAAGAGGATGAATGAGCTACAGCCCCCCGCATTATACACTGGTTGTAAAAAGTATGGGAGATTCCAGTGATATTGTTTGTATAAATTTGCTGTCTCTCGAGCCAGAATGATGTCAACAAATGACGGATGTCAACAAATGACAATGAATATCGTTGAGAGAAAAAACATAGGAAAGGAGCCTCTACACAGGTCCCTTCTACTTTTGTAACACTGGGAAAAAACCCAATTCAGGCCTCCGTTGTTTGGTTGCATAGATGAGACAGGCAAAACCATATAACTTCTAGGAAAATTGGATATACTTACCTTAAAATATTAATCTGTGGCACAGAAATGTAATGAAACACACAGGGACTTTCCCTAGACTGGAACATGTGGCTGCTAAATGGGGTTGCTTTCTCTGTTAATCCAGCTTCAAGGGGGTTAGCTATGAATCTTTTTGTACTCAATAAACTCCACAATCTCTAAGTAGGCCTGAATAAAAATGTAGTCAGATCAAAACAAGGAACAAGTGCTATAGTTCAACTATCTTTGCTTTTCTAATTGGCTAATTTTGAATGACTAACAGACAAGGTAGTAATTTAAAACTGCTAAAAAAGAATTACTATGCTGTTGCAATTTTATAATCAGCCAGAGGCTAAAAGGTTATATTTGACCAAAAGTAATTGTGGAACTTCTTGCAAATATCAGTCAACAACCGCAAGGAGAAATGACACAGTATGCCATGCCTTTCTTGCTGTAACATATTAGCAAACAAATATAATGTGGTACGTAATTCCAAAGACCAACTAAAATACATTGCATTAAGGTGTTCTTGTAGCACAAAGTGGAAGTCAAATGACATTCTTCAGGTTGGTCCAATCCATCATCAAATTTTGCATCAGAGTTGAAACTGGTATACTTAAAATTTGAGCTAAGGTGTTTTCACATATAGCACTGAAATATCTGATTGCCTACTGGTGCCCCAAAGTAAACAAATGGTCCTGAATCCCTATGTGATCCTACACAAGAAGAATGCTCATACGGGGTGGTGGTGGTTTTCTGTTTAATGCAAAACCAATCCTGCAGCACATGGCATCCTCTTCAGAAGCAAATTTTGGGGATGTTCAGTGAGCTGCAGAAAGAAAAGAAAGGAAGGCTGGGAAGCCCCACTTTATGACTAGAACTCTCTTCTCTGCACATCGTTCAGCAAACAATCATATTACAGTACTGAACTCTGTATGGTGTGTTCATACTGAGGGATGGGGGGGGAATGCACCCTATCCACTATCATGGCAGCGGATGTGGCAGGACTCCCCTTCCCACTCTCTTCCCCATTGCAGCCTCATACCCCCTCCCAAATCTGCTCCAAAGGGCACTCCAACTCTTTGGGGGCTTCAGGGGAAGTCAAGGAAAGGGATGTTCTGCTATGAAAGCAGAAGTCTGTTGTACAAACACAATGACACTGCTGGCTGTCAGTCGCAATGATTTATTTATATTTTTCTCTTCTTCAATTGTTCTCAGACATTGCTTAGTGACATTACTTTGCCACATCTCCCCACACTGTTCCCTTAGTCCATGACTGGGCTTATTTGTTTGAGCTACTTGAAATGCAGTAAATTAAAGAGGAGAAAAGGTAAAGGTAAAGGACCCCTGACAGTTAAGTCTAGTTGCGAACGACTCTGGGGTTTCGGCGCTCATCTCGCTTTACTGGCCGAGGGAGCCGATGTTTGTCTGCACACAGTTTTTCCGGGTCATGTGGCCAGCATGACTAAGCCACTGCTGGTGAAACCAGAGCAGCGCACGGAAACACCGTTTACCTTCCCGCCGGAGCGGTTCCTATTTATCTACTTACACTTGATGTGCTTTCGAACTGCTAGGTTGGCAGGAGCAGGGACCGAGCAGCGGGAGCTCACCCCATCACGGGGATTCGAACCACTGACCTTCCAATTAGCAAGCCCTAGGCTTAGTGGTTTAGACCACACCGCCACCTTGCTTTTATTACTTCTTTGTGGAACACAGTGGAGTAAATTATGAGGCAGACGGAAATTTAGGATTGGTATGGATTGAGTGAGAAGAATTTAGATCCCTTCCAGCCCTAGCCTAGGAGTTGAATTTTGGGGGGAGGTGTGTGTGCACAGGGCTTAATGAAATCCACAAGCCCCACCATGTGATATACCACAGTTTTCGCTTGCCCCAGTGTTAACCAAGTCATGCCTATGTTAGTCTTCTAGGATAGCAGCTAAGGGGGCTATCACAAAAGGGGGCACCCCCTCTACCCTTTTATAACTGGAGCACTGCCCCAGACTCTAATAAACTAATGTGCATTTCCAGAACCAGACTTCAAACCCAAGTTAAAATAATTTGGAAGATCAGCGCCCTCTGGTGATGCTAAATAACTTGAGAACCCATTGTGTTGTATACAGCACAAGTTTTATAATGGAGGGAAAAAAGCCTGAATTCAGCCTTCACAACTGAATTGTATTTACACCATGTCCTAAAATCTTTCAAATACACTTGGTGGACATTAGCCATTTGGCTCAAGTTTGACATTGTTAGTACACGAGCATAACTAGTTATTTCAATCCAAAACTTGGGACAGAGGAAAGGGGAGGTAGTAAGCAAGCATGTCTTCAGCAACCTGTGAATTATGCCTTCTTTACTGCTGTTTGAGAGCAGCTGAGATAGCAAGCCAAGGGACAACTAAAAAAACCCCCAGACAATAACTCACAAATGTCACCAAACACATAAATATGTGTTACTTGCATTTTAGATCTGATCTAGGTGTCACAAGCTTTCCGCTATGTGGCACAAGCGATGCCACTAGCTACAGATAGTTTCATGAAATTAGTTAGGGCTCTACTGCTACTGCCTGTTAGAGAACAGAAAAGTATATGCAAGATTTGATGGACCTGAGCAAATCCTGTCACACACTGTATTAATTAAATAAAAAGCACTTACACCTGTGCAAGAGGGATCCGAAATCCCTGCACCCATACCTCTTGAGCGAGTTTTCACTGGAATTTTTGGGGGTGGGGAGGGGCTGTTTTAAAGACAAGGTAAAAATTAGGATTCACTCACACAGCACGAATCTTTGTCTACAAGCCTGTGCTAGACACATGTAGCATACAGAGCAAAGAAAGAAAAACACTTATATACATAAAGCTATGTATATACGTATAGATGCAAAGGTATTAATTGTACATAATTAAGGAAGCAAAACTATTACATAAATAAATTTATATCATAAATTATAAAAATGTTAAAGTAATATTATGGTGTGCTTACATAGGATGAAGATGACACATTTATGTATCTAAAACCAATAACTAACTTAGTTGGTCTGTAAGGTCTCTAAGGAAGGAATTTCTTTATTTTGTTTCGACCACAGCAGACCAACACGGCTACCTACCTGTAACTACACTGTTAAATGTTAAGTTATTTACGGTGGGCCACTGCAGTATTCCTGTCTTGTCTGAAACCTAAAGAGGTGGATATTATCCCGCAAACCAAATACCCAGTGAACAGAATAAACTAGAAACTGAGGCTGGCAACAGAAGATCTGGATTCTAGCGCTGATCTCTGACTCTCTAGTTGACCTCAAGCTGCTTGTTGAAAGATGTTTCACCTTAGTAACATTAGGGGAATAATAATTGACGTCCTTTGAGCATTGTGGATAACAGTAATCAGACAAGGACTATCACCTAAGTTACCAAGAAGCAAATAAAGGCTAGGATGTATATTTTTATAACACAATTTAAGAGAAAATGATAAAAATGCTTTAACATCTGAGTTATCTTTTGAGAAGGAATTGTTTTGAAAAAGAATTGATAGCATTGCACCATTCTATTGTTTCAAGAAGGGAATTTTAAATATTACATATTGGGCAGAAAACATTAATTCACACTTAAAAAAAATATTATTGTTGATTATTATTTTTTTTGTCCTGTTGACTGTTTCCATCTCTTCCCTCAGCTCAGAACACCATTTAAATGAAAAATAAGCTAAAACCTGAATTCAGCAGTATTTTGGAAAGCTGGTGGCGGGCAGGCATGCAACCCTTCAGCCATTTTGTGCATGTTTTTGGGACATTCAACATAAAGTTAGTGCAAAAAGTGCTAGCAGTAAAATGGCAGCAGAAGATCTGAGTGGGAAACTTATTTACACCATTGCCCTATCCTGGCAACTCTTGTCTGTCTTTCTCTGTATGCTGTCTCGAGAACTTTGGTTAGCAGGTAGGGTATAAATACTGCACACACAAACAAAACAAAGAAACAAATTTAGAATAGATGAACCCTCAGCCTGATCCACAGGGCTCTTCTTATGTTCATATGTAACCGAAGAAGTTGAGGGGGAAAAACCATTTAAAGCTGAACACACTAACTTGGGTACACAAAGGGTTTAGTGAAACTTATACGGAGGGAATGAAGAGGTCCTAAAGCTTTCCTTGGAGGTATCTCATATTTCACTATTGTAAGAGTGTGCAAATGCATACCATAACTAGGCCTCTAATAGCCCTTCAAGATGCATACTGATCCTGATTATATGCGACATATAACCCTTTGCAAAAGAAAGGATAGTATCTGAAACAAATATTCAAGAGCAGCTGTAAGCATTTCAACTACCAAGGGCTCTAAGACTATAAGTGGTTTCACAGCTTCCTCTCTGGAGCATTCATGTTACATCCTCTCCAAAGGCCATAGATACTGCATGGGAAGAGAAAGACTATAATATTTCAGCAAACTTTTCATTTCTTTTCTTTGCATTCAGCATTAACAGGAATATAATGATGCTTCTGATTTTGGAAGAGAAATAACAGTGCAGAAAGTGATAGGAATGGCTCGATTAAAAGTACACCCTTTCACTGTAAGGGAGGTGTGTTTTTTACAGAAAAAGCAGGAAAAAAGAAAAGAAAAAAGAAGTGTCTGAATTTAAGAACTGAATAAAGGAAAAAAGAGAATCCTATCTGCTGATTAGCAGTTTTGTTCTTCTGTACCCTAAACAAAATGAGATAAAGGCCATTATGAATTAAAAACCATTAATATTGTGAAAGGAAAATATCTCTCTAACACTGGCTTCAAGAGTATTTAAGCAGACTTAACATGCTTGTCACTTGCTTATGGGCAAAAGGTTCACACCCTGCTCCTTTCCTTTGTACACCAAATCTACTTGGCAAGGGGACTACTGACCTGAACTTCGTAGTCCTTGGATACTTTCTACAGTATGAAACTAAGCATCTTTCAGAAATCTTGTAAATTAACTTTGGTTGGCTAGTGTTCAGCTTTCAATAATCCAAATGTCTAAATCAAGTTTCTAAAACTTTTGGATAAGTACTTTTGAACTCTACCAGATCTTTAGATAGTGGTGTCACCATTTGACCCAGGTAATGGGAAGATTGCAATACAAGCACCCAATAGACGTTCTGGAAGCTGATTGGGAAATGGCTTGGATCAATGGAGAAATTGAGGAAGAGGTAAAATAAATCAGATATAAAGTAGAAGGAAAGGTTTGGCTTTAGTTAATTATGAAATTAAAGTCATTCAATTATTTAAGTTTATAATTAGGGCACTGTAGTTCTACACTATGTTATTAATCCACAAAAGAAATTTAAATTGTAGGCTATTTAAAAATTAAAACTTGATTTAAAAGGTATTCCATTTCTATGCACTCATTTCAATTTCTATACATGGTTAAAATGTAGGCAAAGGGGTCAAATTAAAAGCTTAAATATTTAAACTGGTCAATGACAGTCAAATAGTCAAGGAATTATCTCAAGTTTATTGTTAAATATGGATAGCCTTTGAGATAACCTCAAGTACATGCCATGGCTTTCTAATGAGTTATTATGTTATTAACCTGTGAAATATTTCTGAATTTTAAGCAACAAAAGCAGGCCTGCTTTAAGCAAATTAAAAGGACTGTAATTATGTTACATCATGAGATGTACCAGGCAGTCACATTCTGCATATATCAAAAATACATTAATAAACTGAACATATTAATAAAAAGCCAAGACTGGACCTTCAAGACCTCAGCACTAATTGGAAATGATCTAGACTGCACATCTTGAATAACTTTTGCCTGCATCTGTACTGGAATTATTTTAAATATGTTTTTATTGTTTTATCACTTGTTGGCTTGCTGGGCTTCTTTGGGAGGAAGGGTGAGATATAAATGTAACAGATAGATAGATAAATAAATAAATAAATAAATAAATAATATTTCATTGACAAATTTAGTAAGTTTTCCCCCACCCCAACTAAGTAAAAATCCAGTAAATTATTCCCAAGAAGGTGACTCTACTATCTTTTTGTCAAATGTAAGTGAAACATCATTAGGCAGGATTAGTAGCAATGTCAACTTGAATATAATTTTTGATGAACTTAAATGATTAATGCTGAGATGGTGTCCAGTATCATAGTTCAATTAAAGGCCATTGATAAAGATCATTACTGGGATCATTTATCTGAACTCTGAAAAACTCTTTAGGAAAGGGTGATGCCTTGTTTTATTTTATTTTAAATTAACACAGTCTGTAGAACCAAGAGATGACTCGTATATAATACTAACTACTTTTTTTAAACAGCCCATATAATCTATCAACAGCCTAGTGAACTGGAATCATAGACCAGTGGTAACTAGTGAAATGCTATCATGTCCCACAGAAAAAGCATATGAGAGATAGTATTTAATCAGCAATACAATCTCTAAATGTTATTTGCTACAATTCCTATTTTCACTGTGGCTAATAGTGGTTGTAGTCCAACATATCTGGAAGACACCATGTTGGCTATCCCTGATCTACATGTTTAACACAAAGCCAATATTCAAAACTAATTGAAGACAGTGGATCTTCTCTTGTAACTGCAGCTAAGCAAAGTGATCTGTTTGAACAATGGGCATCTTTCTTACCATACTGGGACAGCTATTATTTTAACTCTTTAAAACCGCTGGAGCGATAGCACACTGCCATATTTTGTACAGTGCATTTGCATTTTGTTGACTAGAGGAGAGTGACTTTTTGGGTGAAGTCAAACAGTTGGAAGGCTGCAGTGCCTGCATTGGCTGTAAAGGCTGATATGGGAGAGACATGTTTTGTTGCAGCTGGGGCAGATGAAGGCATCTGGTTGTGCCACAGTGCCTTGAGGCAGACAGTAAGATTGTGCATCCTTTGGATTAAGCACTATTAGGCTCAGTAGGATTTGCTTCTTGGTAAACCTACATAGGATTGTACTGCACTGTTGCAATCCTGTGCATGCTGACTTGGAACTTACATCCAAGAAAGCTTGCAGTTCTGTCAGGGCTCTATACTGTTTCCCCATAGTAACTCAAAATAAGATTTAAAAATTAGCTCCGTATGCTTTTTAATTAGAGACATATTTTAAATTGTGCAACTTAAACAAGAATACTTTTCCAGCTCAGAGAGAATTCACTGAGTATCTGTCAGCAATACGATCAGTTCATGAAGAAGACATTTCTATAACATCCATAAGAAGCTCATGTAAACAAGGCATTAACATACCATGACCACTATGTTATTTTTACTTCTGACCCATGATACTTTTGAGTACTTATCTCTAGAGAGTAACCAGGGGAAAAAAAGGTCCAAATGTTGGCTAGTTTTAAAAATAATACTCAATCATACATTAATTTTAAAACCTTCATATTTGCTTATTTTTTTTACTGCTAATCATTTTTTTGTGAAATTTCCCATGATGGATTTTTTTTAAAAAAACCAGAACAATATAATAGGAACAGGTAGGAGGAGGAATAATGAAACACATCTGTACTAAGGCATGATCTTCCATAAATATCCCATGAGATTTGCTCATATGAGAAAAGAGAGGAAAACTCAAATGGTTAACAGAAAAGAGGAGAGAACAAAATGCATCTGGCCGCAACAGAACAAGCAATATGCCATGCTCAGGTTTGATCATGAAAAGCAAGCTACAACTTGTAGAAAAAGGTCTAAATTTGCCAAAGTCGCATGCCAATTTAGAAGGTGAAAATATATGCCCTGAAGTTCCTTCCTTCTTTCAAATATGGTGACAAACCATTACTGTAGAGTCGATATCTACACAGAAAACTTGTTCCTTTTGAAGTGATTCTTGAGAAATCATGGCTTGAGAGGTACAGCCCTGGTCCAGACCTAGTGCTATGCATAGTGGAGGAGAGTGAGAAGGAATGGAAACTGAATAGAAGAATTCTCAGACTGCTGTGTGAGACCAGACCAGAAAATATAATACAGCTTTAAATAAAAACTATGAAACATGACTGAAATCACAACGGTAGGACAAAAGTTAAATGGATTACAGCACTAAATGAACTTATCTTCTAATTTCTGGAGCAGATGAACGGGAAGGAAGAAGCTAGAATGCTCAGTGCCTCTCTACTACCACTGTTGCTGAAAGCCTTTTAAATATGTCAGTTGCCTGTTCCAGACCCAAGACTCACGTTGCCACTTTTCTGGGTTATACCACAGCAGGAGATGAGACACATGTTCAGAGCATGTATCCTTGTTTACAACACTCAGCAGTGGATTGACAATGACAAAATCATTCTGTTTCTATAAGGCAAGACAAGAATATTCCTCTGTCAAACTTGCACAACTTCAGCGATGATTCAGGCTGAACAGCCTTGTATCTAAGATTATCCATGGATTCCTATTAATTTTCAGTGAACTAATCCTTTGGTTATGGACTCTCTTATATATCACTTCATGGTATGATTGGCCTAACTCCTTCAGCTTGAAGACTTCAAGTTTTGGTCTCAACAGGAATCCTTGTCTTCTCACACGGCTCACAGCAGTTAGATCAGCAGATTTTACCTCATGAAAAGGGATATTTAAGCATACCATTTGCTTGAGCTATTTCAATTACATTTTTTCTGCACTTCTACAATACGGCAACATACTGCAGTAGATCAGCCCCTTCTGTTCAGGATATAGTGTGTGATTCTCCCCAAAATGTAAGCCCAAGTTGTGCAAGCTCCAAATGTTCACTCAGACTAGGGCTCTTAAGATTGCCAATTGTGTCAAATGACGGAAGAGATAGTAAGCATTAAAAAAAGAAAAGAAGAAAAGAAAAACAGTTCTGAAGAACTGAGCTAGGCCTTTCCTCCTTTTCTTTAAATGAACATGAGAACTTTCACAATATCTTGAAACTGTACTGAGCAATTACCTCTTCAAATGGCATCGCTTCTAACTTTATGAGCAAAACAACCCCAGCTATTACAGGGGTGAAAAAACAAAGTGACACTACTAACCGAACAAAGCTTTTTATCACTCGACAAGGGTTTTCCTACAGGCTTGGGTGGGTGGGGAAGCATTATGCAGCATTTACAGGCAAGAATGTTTGTGGCCTCATTCAACTTGTTTGTGGCCTTGTTCAATAAATTTCTTACTAGTTATTCGAGTATTAATGGAATCAACCCAAGAATTTCCAGTACTGGACCTTTTAATTGCTTCAACAGCTATACACTAATGCATCAACCATTCATAACACCACTGAGTGCCTCACACATACATAATGCAAGCAATGTATCAAAACAAATGCTTTTTGCAGGTTCCAACCTTTTCAGCCTCCAAAAGCAGGCACAAATGAGAATTATAGTAAATGTTGCCTTGATTGTGCAGGTCAGTCAATAAAAATACAATAAGGACGAGCAAGGCAACAATTCCAACCTTTTAACCTATTTGCCTTCAATATAGCTTTTGCCTCCTGTCTTATTTAAAGTGTTTGCTCAAAACAGAACAGCTTATCTCAGAGGAGGGTTTTCTTGGAAACTTTTACTTTGAGAAACTGCTTTTCTCCCTTTTCATAAAGCTCAACATAAAGTAAATATTGATAGCAGGCATGGGATTTGATGCACAGATTTGCCGGGGAATAGAAAGTTACTGGAGTCCCAGCTGTGCTCTGTTAAAATAAGGGCTGTGGACTGCGGCCGAGTGGCAAAAGTGCCCTTGCTTCTTCCCTTACAGCACCCAGGTAATGCAGTTTAGGGGAGAAGGTAGGGAGGCCTCCCAGTCACTCTCAAGGACCAGCTAATGTGGCTTTCCAGACCTTCAAACTCAGGCCCATTGGCTTCCTGGCATGCTGAGAGGAAGCGTGTTTGATGCATGTGTGCACAGTTCTGCATCAATCAGATATGTGTAAATTGGTCATCACCTGTACAGCAAATTAAAACTAAGTAAAGTAGCAACAGCCTAATCAAATACGGTAAAATCAAAGTGTTTTAAGTTAAAAATGCTTACAGTCCTTTAAAGCCTAGGAAAACAGAAATGTTTTAGCATGGCACCTAAATGTTTGTAATGAAGTCCACAGGTGAAGATCCTCGGGTAGGTTATTCCTAAGTCGAGCAGCCATCTCTTATAATATGTGTCATGCAAACATTATGATCATGATGATATTATTATTATTATTATTATTATTATTATTATTATTATTATTACTATTTAGCAGCAGCAGGTACACCCCACCCCTAACCTTTCTCTACATTCCTGGCCCTGCAAAACTAATTACCATTTCCAACCTCTAGCAACCTCATTTTAAAATAAGTAGACTTTTTGTTGTTGCTGGCACATGGTTAAGTAGGTTGCAATTAGCTGGGTAGTGGACCATATGCAGTAAAAGCAAGGCATGTTGACACTTGGTCATGTTGCCTCCATCCTTTACAAACCTGTTTCTGGGCAAGGGTACTAATACAAGCTTCGGGAAGAAAAGGTTTACTAGTTCAGCCCTTCCCCATTATGAAGTCATATAACTCACAGTGTCAGATAATGGAGCTATAGTACAATTTAGAGTGGAATCGTCCCCTCTTCCTGCCCAGTGATTTCACTATGAAGGGAAACAACTTCCTGTCTAATCAAGGACTTTATATCTCTGATTCTTTCAGTGATAGAGATACTATCTCATTTGTAATAACTGAAATATTTATTTAGCTCGACCCCATGTAATAGGACAGTGTGCATATTCCAAGGATGTGTTCAGAAATGCCTGCAGTACTGATGCTGTACGATTATGAAACAGCCCTTTGTTCTCAGAAATTCATGATGGATATCTATAACTCTTTTTGTTGTGGAGATAAGATCAGCCTTGTCTCACTAACTGCCATTTCAAAGGAAGATTCACAGTAGTTTGACTTTTGATCTGTGAGGCAACTAGCTCGACCACCTGCATGAGATACGAGCTGTTACTGAGCTTGCTTTGTACCATCTTATGAACACAGCAGGCATTTTAAACAAGAAACAAGTTGATATGTGAATGCACCAATTTACAGAGCAAACGTTCAATCAAAAATATAGGCTCCTTTAATAGTCAAGCATGTAACATGTATATTTTGTTTACTGATTATATCATTAAATAGAAAAGATGGCCAAAGGTCTTCACCCTCCTGCATAAGGTGTAATAGTTTGTGCTAAAAAGGCCTGATGTGAATAATCATGTGGTACAACGGGAGGATTGGTATTTTAAATTATTCTTAAAGTATTCACTCTGAAAGGCCACTTATTGCAGGACTCGTTTGCTTAAGGCTACATACAAATGATCTAACTTTATAAATACCCAAACATATATGACATTTAGTCTTTAAAGCTGTACTGAAAAAAACAGTAAGGAAAAGTTAAGTATAATGCATACAGAAAATATAATGCATTAAGAAATAAATAGGATTCTCTCAGGATCAGGATGCCAGTACTCATGTTTTGATAAAAGTGCTGTGAATGACAGCACAAAATGGCTGCCGTTGGCAGCAAAAGGAGAGGCGACGGTACTCCATCTGGGCGAGTACTTTCACAAAAAAACTCACTTTGCATGGACAAGTACTGTGCAGTGTTCTAGGTTTTTTTCTGACACTACGGAGTGGATTTGGGGATGACATGGGGGGCATATGGGGGCAGGAGATGGAGAAAGCTCTGTTGTACTAGTGAGAGACCTTGCTCTGGCTTCTACTAGAGTGGCTGGTTAGTTGAATCCGGTCCTTAACGTTTAAATCAGGGATGGGGAACCTCAAGCCTGGGAGCCACATGTGGTCTTCAAGGTCCATCATCTGGCCCTCAGATCTCCCCCCAGCTCAGGCTCTCTCTGCCAAGGCCGTACTCCTCGCCTGGCATAGCAGCAAAAAAAAAAAAAAAAAAGAAAAGAAAAGAAAAAAGAGAGAGTTCACTTTGCCTTTCATCCTTGAAGCCTTGCCCGAATGTGATCACAAGTTTGTTTGTTTTTAATGTAACTTTCAGTCCAGTGCTCGATTAGTCTTAAATTAGTCATCTGTCCACATGCGTCCTTATCCAGATCAAAATGCAAGTTCTGAAATGGTAGACTATGTCTACAGAGACATAGATTACTGTTCTAATCATATCCAGCTAAAGTTAGATATATTGCAGCCCTTCTTCCAAGACATTTAGCAAGACATTACATATAATTCCTGGTTGATTTGGTTTGGCAAAACTTAATGAAGACACTGCAATTGATTGCTCTTCAGCTCAGTTTACTATCACCATGTAAAGCACTATTGGACAAATCCTGCTATGCTGAAATTCCTTCTTCAACTTGCAAACAATTTTTTAGCACCTATTTCCACATTTTTATGAAGCATGCAGATGTGCTTTCTACTTTGGCATATTGCTGTGCATTTTGCCATGTTGAGGCTGCAAACTGCAATCTTCTTGAAGGCTCTAACCTTTTAATGATAGTAAGCATGTCTCAATGAACAGTGCAACCACAGGGGTTAGAGGATATTTAACCCAGTGTGATGTATCACATTCTTTCTACATGTTGTCTGAATGAACTAGCACAGGGAAGTATCCACTGGGACCCTACTCTTTTTGTAGGAGAATAACTGTGATTTGGATAATGGTATTTCCAGCTGTACAGATGGTCAAGGTTGATGGAGGAGGGCAAATAATTCCAGACGATATAGAAAGGAAAAATAATGAAAACAAGTATATTGTACACTCTTAGAACAATGTAAAAACAGACAAAGAGATGTACTTAGATCATAAACATGTGTGCACAGAAAAACAAAACTTCAGAAATAAACCAAGCATGCTGTCCAAACAAACATCAGATTTCACACCTTGTTATAAATGTAATATGAATTCAGCAGAATCACTAAATAGCTATTCACATATACCTTATTTTTTAAAAAATATAACACTACGGGTTTATTTATTTGAAAGCACTTATAAGGTTTGAATAGAAAGAAGTGTGATTGAATGTTATGGGACATTCCGTCCTCTCTCTATCAGAAATATACAGTTGAGAACAGCAAATGATAGGCTGCAAGGGGCACAACAGAGGGAAGAGGAATCAGCAGAATTCACAGGGGTCATCTTATATGACCGTAAGTTCCTTTTTATTCCTGCAAGGAAGGCACCTTTGGAACTATCCCTCAAGTTGCAATTATTACTGTATGAACATGACAGCCTAACACAGTCCAATGCTAAGATCCTACCTGAGGTCCACTATCAATGCCCAGAAATCTGCAAAATCTGCAGATAAAGCCAGCACTGCTATTTCACACATATTTGTGTTGCTGTTTTTAAAGCCTGCACCTAAGTGTCTTGAAGTATGCACCAAAAATTGTAACTGATGAATGAACGCTATTTGGAACAAACATACAGATACCTGGCATCTTCACTATGTCAAAGCTCCCATCCCAAATGGCTCTTATGTGTAAGAAATAAAGCTTTATTCAAGGCTTACGGTGGTATGGTCAGGCTATGGGTACAGATCGGCAAAGGCATAGCTAGAGAATCTGAGAACATCATTGGGCGTCTGAGACCAGATGAAAGCTACTAAATATGTCTCAGCAAACAATCATGCCCCTCACAGACTTTGCATGATCACTGTTTTGCCCTGCAAGATAGGTGCCCTTGGAGGTGAATGTTTCTCTGAGGGGTATGAATGGGTTCTTGGCCAAGGGGTGGGGGTCAGCTCTTCTGGGTCCTTCTCTTCTAGATGTCCAGCCTTCCCTCCTGGTTGGTCAATGCCCTCCCCATGGATGGAGCAGGATAGGGAGCCCTTCCCTCCCTCTGGGGCTTCTCCCCACTGATGGTGGTCTCTGTGTGCTCCTCCTCTTCCTCATCCTTCAGCAACTGCTACCCCAGCCCCAAATCCGGTCACAATACAGTTCATCTGGCACTGTCACTATATACTTTCATTATATGCTGAAGATGCACACCTTTTCTCTGGCCTTTACCACCTGAAATGTAAGTTTTCAGGACCTACCCCATCCCTGTGACTGCAATTTGTCTTAAGATATTTTTAATATTAAATCTTTAGTTGTCGTTATCTGCCCTGGGACCTGATGGTGAAAGCCAGTTAAGTGTATTTAAAAAAAAGTCTCAAACCTGGATGTGCAACCATAAAATGTAAGGTATTGTGCTCAGTTACATTAAAACAATCTTGTCTGTTCTGTATATAAAAAGGAGGCAAAGTTATTTTTTTCACTTTACAAACTATGTTTTACAAAATAGTATTTTCTTTAATATTTTAAAAATAATTTTATGTCTTTAAAGAGGAAATGTGAGATCCAGTATATGAGATGCATTTAAAAGAAATTCGTCCTCTTAAATGCAATTGATATATTCCTTTATCCCCAAGATAACTATATTCTTTTATTTGAACTTTATCAAAGGTTTACTTGTTGGAATGACCAATAATGAAATATGTTTACCCTTAGGAATTGTACTGACATTGCATTTAAGTTTTCCAGATGTTTTGTCCATCACTTCAGAAAAAGGAAATACAATATTTTTCCTAACTGCAGCATAAATTTTCTATTTTTTCTAATTATAGCACAAATATTCAACTTTTTATTCTGAAAAACTTCTGATCTTTAGATAGTTAATATATTGTTTTTGATGCCTCTTCCTAAATAATTTTCCAACAGAAATGTTCCTGTTTTGTCAAAACCTTTTATAGAATATCGTGTTTTCTGTGTTTATTTGTAACCCCAATCACTCTGTCTTTGCCGTGTGTGTGTGTAAAGAAAAGTAAAAATAACAGTGAAGCAGAAAAGCTAAGTATATGTAAAAATAAAAATAAAATGGTTGGAAGCCTAGACAGGAATGGAACTCATTCCAATCACTGGCAATAAGGATTTTAACCAACTAGACTGCTGGATAAAGCAGGCTTTATTCTTGCATATATTAGTGGTTGTTATGAAGGTGTTGGCAAATCACCCAATTTATCACCAGAGTGTTGAATGTACATTGCCCTATTTTCATCAGCCAGAGCTCCAAGCCCTATCCTGTTTAAAATTAAATTTGAAAAGGGGTCTTTTTATACAGGCAAATGCATTCATCAGTCTCCTAACACCTCATGTGTAACAATTTTCAAGATTAATTTTTTCAAAAGCTAGGGATATTTCCAAAGTAGGATGCTCTGCTATGGGGAAACATCATTTAGCTGAGAATTGGTTTTCATCTTGCTTCTTGGACTCTGCAAATTCTCCCAAATAAAGTTAGTTGAGAACATAAGCCACTGGGCATATTAGGGGGTATGATGATATACACCTAACAAACATAAATCTTTGTTTTCTTTTATTATCTATTCCTTGAAAACTAACTGAACAGATTAAGTTCTTTTTATGATTACTCAATGGAAATTTGATGGGTTCCCACAAAATATGGATTTAATCCAATATTATATTTTCTGATGGTCTTTCATAACTGTAAATGAGGGTTGGAGATTGAGGAAATAAATTTAAATGTGATGCTTTCAGAATTTCCTACCAGGTAGAATTATATTAACTTGAATGGGACACATTTGTAAATGTTGCTGAGCCTTACATTAACTACTTTGTATTTTATTGTATTACATTTTGGAAAGATGTCAAAATTCTCATTATGTAACAGTAACAGTAACAGTGGGTGGAAAAAAATTATTGCTTCCAAAGCCCTGAAGAGTTGACTTTATTCTACCAGTTGGCCTTGGTAGGAAGCTATGACAACAAAAATAATAATGAAAATGGTCATATAATAATAATTGATAGGTCTTGTAACCCATGGAGTATAGAGATCCTTACGTTATATGGCAGCAGACTTCCCTTCCATGTAACTACAGAAACAAGATCGGGACTCTCTAGACCACATTTGATCTTAAGGAATAGGAATGGAAAGAAAATTATATTGTTTAAAATGATGCATTGCCAAATATGTATAGGTACATAATATATTATTGCTCAAACTCAACAGGATAGACTTAGCCTTTTCTCCAAATACCTAAATGATTACCAAATGATGTGTTGTGACTTCAGCAAGGGTCAAAAGGAGACTGAGGATGTGTCCTAAACTGGATGGCTATATTAGCAATTGGTGTGCATAGATTAGTGATGATTGCCCACAACTGTTTTATTTAGTGCATATTGATGCATCACACACAGAAACATGGAAAAAATAATAAGGCAAAGTTATAATACAAAGCTTTATAACACCATCTTCCCAAAAAACCCAAGTCTGTTTTTAAGCAAACTCCTTTTAAAAACTTATTCTTGTCAGTTTCACAGCGGGTTTTGCGGACAGAGGGAAAGAAGTAATTGCTGAGATATGGAATTTCAGGACAGAAGGTAAACCCCAAACAAAGGCAAGGACTTCCGGGGTGGCGCCATCGGCAATGGCGGACTCCCTCTGAACAGGAGGGACTAGCTCCGCGGGAAACGGGTCTTCTCCGCTACGGCGAAGCGGGGACCCTTTTAAAAATCACAGGCGGATGAAGCCTGTGACCATGGGACTCGGCGGGCACCTTTAGCGCCCCCCCAACTCGCTAAGGAACCCACTAACGGGCTCCGAAGTGAAGAGGGGGAAGTGGCGCAGTGCTGTGAGTCAACTGCTATTTCCGTGGAGCGAAGCCGTGTAGCCGTTGCCGGAGAGTGCTGCCTTTTTCCTGGGACAATTTGGACTCTAAAATAAGCACCTGTGAGTACTCAGACTTTGAACAACTGGACATCAAATAAGGATTTGCGAGCAGAAAGGAATTGGATTTTAAAAACCTATTTTAATTTGGTACGGAACGGGAAGGTCTAAACAGGAAGTCAGCCTTCCGTTCTTTTGTAGACAGAATAAAGCAAAGACAATGTAAACTAGAGCTTAGAAAATCGCCTTTAAAGGATTGGATTTCATCATTTAAAATTGTGGAACCCCCCTTTGACAGCAGGAGAAGGAGGGGGATTTTTTTCAGACTGTTTAACGTGAGTTTAAAGTAAAGTAACTTTCATCCGTCCTGATCCTGGAGCGGGGTGTCAGGACTGACGTTTGAAGTTCATTGACCAGAGACAAGCGTTTTTGACAGATAGCTAAAAGAAGAGAAACATAGCGATTCCACTGTTTCCCTTCGCATCTTTAAGCAACAAATATTGACAAAGTATCTCAAAAAGGGAAACTTTGTCGCAAGAACAAATAGAAGTTTTCCCCCTAGAGGGAGACTGTGAAACTGTAACCAACTCCAGGGAGCCGGCAGCTGTTACAGATTACAATCGTGGGAACAGGCATCTGACCTTGCAGGACAATGTATTCAGAAGCTTTGTTGTGTGCTTTCTATAAAACAAATGCCCTACTGGAACAGTTACATGAGAAGGTGAATTGGATGGCGACTTCGACTAGAAACTTTGAACAGGCAGTGGGAAATTTTGAACAGACAGTGGGAAAATATGTGGAGCCCACTCAGGAATTAAATCAGGAGTGTGTCCTGACAGAACAGGCCCAACAGGAATATGAGTTTTCGGATTTGACAAATGAACTTGGAAAAAGCCAGATTTGGAAAGAAAAAGTTTGGTTTGGCTTGGAAATGGGGGGCTGGATTGACCCCCCTATGCTGGGATGTTTGGACTTTTCAAATCTGGCAATGGGCCGTGAGATGTTTGGGATTGTGGGGGCTCTTAATTTTAATTTTGAAGGGTCTTTGAAACATGCTTTTAAATACCATATGGAATTCAGTGTTGAATATGGAAAAGGGGCTGATCTGTCGAGAAGGGTTAAAAATATTGTCAAGATGGAGTTACCACGAGCAGGAGACAAGGGAAAATACAGTTACAAATATGAAGAAGAGCTGCGGAAGGGACATGGAAGAGACTTGAGGGCCTCAGATATAAGGCTGCCAGGTTAATGGGCTAGATCGACGGGATAATAAGGACTGACAAAACCTGGAACCAGGAGGAAAGGATGTTGGATGAAGATTGGATCTGTTTGTATCTCTTTTTTCTACCATTAGAACTGTTTTATAAAATTGATGAATGTCAGAAAAATGTTGGAATGAAATTACTTGGCTTTAGTAAAGATGTTTAAAGAATTATGAAAGAATATTTTGGTTATGAGAAATGGGTAAGGATAAGATTTAAGTTTTAAGTTTTAAGGTTTATTTTATTATAGTAAGATAAGATTAAAACAGTTTAGGGTAATGTAATGACAGAATATTATGAAATATGGAAAGGATTTGCTGGGATAATTAATAACTAGGATACAAAGAAAGGGAGGAGGAGGTCAAAGAAAGAAGGTAATGACAGTTGAGGATTTGAGAATAATGAATTTGTTTTTAAATGTTTTTAATTTTTTGTGATGTATTTTTGTATTTTTTCTTTTGTCACCTTTTCTTATTTTTGAATTTGTATTCATATGGTTGGAAGGGGTTTGGTTTTTTTTCCTTCTTTTTTACTTTGTTAACTATTTTTATTTTGTACTTTCTACTGCTTTTATTTTATTTTGTAATACTTTGAAAATTTCAATAAATATCTTATAAAAAAACAACAAAGGCAACATGCTTTTGATCAATCTTTTCAGTAATTAGAATGGAAAATCACTGCAGAATATCATGCCTTAACCAAGATGGTAAATACGGCATATGTCTTAAAAAAAAATAAGCAGATTCAATATGCGGCAAGGAAGTGTTCTCCACTTTAACCTGGTGACATTATTTTCACATAGTAATTAGATGGAATAAAGCCACTCTATTCAGCAATTAAATGCTTATTTGCATGGTATCTGGAAATGAGCAATATCAAGAAAACCAAACTCTCTGATAATTATTGTTTTCCAGAAATTGTACTTGATCTAGATCTTTGCTGAAAGTTATTTTTATCCCTTCTGGCTTGCTTTCTGAACAATTCTCATTTGAAACTGCTGACTCTTGAAAACTGCTACTCAACTTTTTCCTTACATATGTAAAACAAATGTAAATTACTCCCTGAATTTACCTGTCTGGGACAGGGAATTATTTTTCTGGAATGTCACCAAGCACTCCACTTTTAATATAAAACATGTGAACCCAAGGACAGAAACATGCAAATCTATAGGACTTCGCACCAATCATTCATTTGCTGAATTGAAACATTAATTTCTCTATATCCTGGTGGGTAAATCTTCCTAAGTGTGCGTTTGGAAGAGGGATGTATAAGAAAAAGAAAAGCAATGCCCTTTTCAAATACAAAAACACACACACAATACATGTCCTTTTAAACATATGACTACATAATTCATTTGTCTGAGAACAAATGATTATTTCACAAAGGTCACTTTTTTATTTGGCTTACAGAACACTTATAAACTAGGAAGTCTAACTGTTACTCCAAAGCACACAGCAATGTCAAAGGTTATACTGTGTTTCTGTTTCACCCTCAGTAAATTACTTGCAAATGTATTCAAACACAATATGATATTTTATTTTACTGAAAATAACAGACTGCACTCGCCTGAAATAAAAACTGAGGTACATCAAGCATAAACATGGGGAAGAAATACATTGGTTTAGAAACCCATAAATCCTTATTTGAGTCTGCCAACCTGAAAGCGAAGTAAAGCCTGAAAAAACTATTTTTCTTAAATGCTATGTCTGATTAAGCCATACTATTAAATGACAGCTGAACTTTAACATTAATATGATATTATTTAAATAACTGCATGACTTTTTTTTACACTAAAAATGATGAATGATTTTTGGACAGCTCAATTGACATAAAGCAAGGAAACCCTTTAATGAGATTTGACAAAATGGAGACATATGCAGAATATTCGTTACAGCTCATGTCGCAGGGCCCTTCCTGGGGAGGATATAGGTTTGGTCATGGAGTTTTTATTATTATTATTTTGATTGTCTACAGGCGCTGAACCATCTCTTTCAATTGCTGCCTCCTTTCTCTATGGATTTTGAATTTAGCCGGTGTCATTTACATATTACTCTTAATCAGAAAATTTTGTATGCTACGGTTCAGAGTCTGAATTGTGAGAAGTTTGTGAAATGGAAGCAAGAGGTGCCGTTATCTTACCCTTTGTCAGCTGGATATACAAGGAAGGGGGGAAAAGCAAAACAAACCCAAGCTATTTTCATGAGGAGATTAAGGACTGGTATATAGTTTAAATCACTTCACGTGCAGCCATTTCCACATGGGAAGTTGCTCATGTGCAGTAATTTGCCATATGGATCAGGCAATTTTTCTCCATGTCACAGCAGACCTTTGTCCATTTGTGGGAGCATGAAAACAACCGTCTGATCTGCATGGCAAGCAGCTGCACACAAATAACTTTTAGCAGCCTTCCCCAACCTGGTGCCCTCCACTTGTTGTGGACTACAGCTCCCTTAATCTTTGACCACTGGCCATCTTTCATGGTACAAATGTTTGCACATACGATGCCAACAATTTCTCAATGTCAAACATGTTGTCTATCCAGCCTCTCCTTCATGAAAGCTTGACTAATGTCAAAAAAGAGAAGTTGAAAACGCTTCCTCTTGTGTGGTTTTTCATGTAATCATACTAAATAAAGATCTGACAGATCCAACTGATAAGAACCCTGCTAAAAGTTATCCTTGGAATTGGACAAAATAATTATTTAGGTCCCTGCATTTTGGAGGGGTGGGTCGTCCTAGCTAATAGAAGAAACGTGTGTATTTGATTTTCCTCACACATGTCATACACATATATAGTGGCATCTCCATATGACATAACAGAGCTCTGCACGTGTATATATGTGCAGAGTTGCAGGCAGTATCTCAGGTCATTAAGGTGAATAGGAAATCTCCCGATCAAGTCTGCCTTTCATTGCTTAGTCAGGGCATGCGAGCTTGAAGCCTGTTTCCCTGACCTAGTGGAATGGGGACAGCTAGAGAGGTGTGCACAGACGTCATGTGATGGGCTAGTGCAGACATGTCCAACCTGTCAACCACGATCCATAGGTGGATCGCTGGGGTGCTCACTGTTCATTGCGGTGGATTGCGGACTCTATATAAGGGGGCGTGGCGCGCTGACATTTATTTACTCCCCGTTGATGGCAGAGAGGGGAAAGATGGTGGGTGGTCGTTTGTGTATAGGTGGCTGTTGTGCTGCGTGCTATTATCAGCGCTGTAGTATTGGCTGAGCGTAGTTTTTGAAACCGCCCCTAAAAAAAGCTCAGCAGCTCTGTTAAACCCTCTCAATGGGTAGATCACTGCCTTTTTTATACTGGGAGTAGATCGCAGTATCTTGGGAGTTGGACGTGCCCAGGCTAGTGCATCTAGCTGCACATGGTCTGGTGAGAGAAACTGAGCTCTTTGTTGGTGCTCCATATGTCTAGAGGAACTGTGCCAGCATGGGCAAGAGTGATATATATATATATATATATATATGGAAAGAGCATATATTAATATAGTCAAGGAATTGTTTTAATGATTTCTTGAATATACATTGCATGTGTTGCGAAGAAGGTTGGCCATCCATATAAACAAGCAGCATTAAAAAAAGTTTCAACTATAGGCCTTTATCTCAGACTGGTGTGTGTGTGGGAGAAAGAAATCTACAGCAACCAAAATAGTTTTAATTGTCAGAGGAACTGCCCTTAGCAAAACTACACCAAGCTAGCTGATTTCCAAATGATTCAAAATTATGACAAGCGTCAATAGATTTTATCTAACTTACAATTTATATGAAGGAAGCAAGAAAAAGAGAGAGGGTCCCTACCTTGCCCTTACCTTCGTAACATTCCTGTAAGGATCCTTGAACTCTTGCCCAAGTTTGCATCTGTTTCTCTGAGCTGTGAGGGAAAATGTTGAAAGATTGTTTATAATCCAATAGGTAGAGAGACCTTTGTGGTTTGTTTGTTTTTTAAAAAGGAAGCAATCTATTTACATGTTAATGAAATATGCTGGCGCTTCAAACTTCACATTTTTCAAAAACAATGGAGTTTCAAGAGAGTAGGGGGGGGGGCTATTGTTTTTGCTTCTTACTGTGGTGTGCATTTTTGTGTTTTTATATTGTAAACTGCCCTGTGATCTTCAGATGCAGGTTGGTATAGAAATTTAATTTTTTTTAAAAATAAAATCTTTCTGAGCCAGTGGGCACATTTGAGTAAGTGCTGTGGATGTCAGTCACAAAATGGCTACCATGGGGGGGGGGGTGACATAACACAAATAGGCTGCCACATCTCAAAGAACAGAACATGGGACAGGGCCACAAAATGGTGCTAGCATGCCTTTCCCTATCAATGGGAAAAAGGGAACTACAGTAACAGCTATGCTTGCTTGCTTGCTTACTGAGAGAAGTTATTTCCACCGCTTCTCTGTTCAGAACAGAAGGATGGGAGGCTGCCTCTTTGTAGCATCCAATCAAATACGGTCATGTTTAAGGGAACATGTTCAAAGAAGCACAGGCTGAGATAGTGCAAACAGGAACTGAGCAGGAAGAGAAGCAGTCTCTCATCCATTGTGGATGAAGGAATATTTACTGAGACTTTTCACAAATAACTTACGAGTATTGGTGGGCACAGTGGTGCCCACAGACTCTGCATTGGGAACTTGGATTTATATAGTTGAACGCAGCATGGTCTGATAAGGGAGGCATGAAACATTTGAGAACTTCCATCTTTATCCAGCTTTGTAGAAAGAGCAGTAATACTCACTCCCTTCCTCAAAATATTCATAATAAACGTATTCTGGTGATAATCCTAAGTACCTCTGGAGCGGCAAATTGTTTCTCATTATCAAACTTACTCTTTCTCGAGCACGCTGAATCTTCTCTCTGTCATTGCTGAGGTTTTCCAGTATGTCCTGGCCGATCTGTTCTGCATGGAGAAATTAAAAAGTGGGTAGAAACGTCACAAACCATGAAAAATAGAGAATATCACTTTAAACAGCATGGAAAGGATAAAATTTAGCAAATAGTTTATGAAACATAAGTCTCCAAATGTGATAATCATGGTTGTAGTCAACCAACTTTTACCCAGAGTAGACTCATTAACATTAGTCAGTGTTGTTAATTTCAGTGGGTCTTCTCTGGGTATGTTAGTTGAATAAAATCCTAAGAACAATCTTAAGCCACAGAAATGAAAAACATGCAGTCCATATACCATTGAAAACTGATGCAGAACTGATATACTGTATTGGGCAAAACACATCACAGTAGTCAGGATCCCAGGTGTCATGGATGAAATTCTGCATAAACATAGGCGTTTTTTGTTTTTTGTTTAGTTCCCCCTTCTGGCAACAGGAGCTACACATGGAAAGCATCCATGAAGCTGGAGCTTCCCCACAGGAGTAGCACCCTCCAAGGTGTGAGAGCTGATATCCAGTAAAAAACAAAATATCCATTGTCTCACTATGGACCACACCCATTTGATGGGAGACGGGATTATTCCAGTAACAGCATACTACAGCGATTTAAATCTACTGAACTTATACATCAAAACTCTAAGATAGTTTTGGTAATCCAGCCCCACAAAGGAAATGATGAGGTGTGCATAGATGCATATTACCAAGATTGTTATTTTAGCTATTATTAGTTAAATTGACATATTTCACCTTAATATGGTATATATTTTATAAATTACTAAAGTTTATATTTTGGTAGCAGTCCCTGATAGAATAATATAAATATGAATACTTCCTCAGATAGCTAACCATGAATTTATATAGCCATAGTGCTCTCAGTTTCTTTCTGGCTTGATGCTCTTAATTTTTAGCTGCATATATAATGCCTCCCAGAGGTGAAAGGTGGTACAATATATGCTACAAGGACAGATTATTGTATATAGATGGAAGAACAGTATAAATATTTCTGAAACTCTTTAATCTTTTGTACCATTATTGTGTTAGTCTATT
The DNA here is from genome assembly GCF_964106645.2 of Podarcis pityusensis. Lineage (NCBI taxonomy): Eukaryota > Metazoa > Chordata > Lepidosauria > Squamata > Lacertidae > Podarcis > Podarcis pityusensis. Next base: position 49,131,750 of record NC_138032.1, on the reverse strand, counting down.
GTTTGTGCAAATGAGCAGTAATATTTGAAGACATATCTATTCCTCATCCTCTTTCAACGTCTTATATGACATAAACCAATACTGAATCATTTGAAGCTCATGATTAAGCTGAAAAAAGGAGAGAAATTTCAGTGAATATGAGTCAATTCAATTTCCTTCTGGTTTTGTTGTTGTTTGTACTTGCCATAAGCTTTCAAGGCTATACATCTAATAAATATTATTCTTCAACCTACCCAGATTCAAAGCAATGGGTGGTATTCAACTAAGGTTTACTTAGAGTAGATTCACTGAAATGAGTGAACATGACTAAATTAGGTCTATTGATTCCAATAGGTCTTCTCTGAGCAAAACTCAGTTGAGTACCACACTATGAAATCTCACTTGTATACAACTCAAACCAATCCTTAAAACAGGGAAAAGAAACCCTTTCCTTTTAAAAAGTAAATAAAAATGCTGAAGTATGATGTTTTGCAAACAGAGATAAAAAATCACTTTATATCACATTTTTGAAAATAAATATACTTTGCCAATTGGCATCAAGTTTATTGTCAACTGATCAAGACAACAGTGTCATCAACCAAGAGTAGAACACTGTCAGCTTTGACAAATAGTGTATTTTCCTCTCATTGCCAATGACTGAAGATATCAATAAATAAAGGATGGAGACCATGTCAGTTGGAATACCAGAAAATGAATTGCTGATATGTCACTTAGGGCCAATACTTTCAGCCATGAATTTCAACCCGGCAGAAAACTCAAAGAACTGAAATAGCTGCATTGCCTCCTAGCAAACATATACAACTAAAGAGAAGGCTCAGTATTTTATGAAGAGAATATAGCTAGTAGTAACCATTTCAGCCCAAAGGTGTTAAGAGCTTTAAACACCTTTGGGCTGAAATGGTTAAAGATAAAGGTACCCCTGCCTGTACGGGCCAGTCTTGACAGACTCTAGGTTTGTGCGCTCATCTCACTCTGGAGGCCGGGAGCCAGCGCTGTCCGCAGACACTTCCGGCTCACGTGGCCAGCGTGACAAGCTGCATCTGGCGAGCCAGCGCAGCACACGGAACGCCGTTTACCTTCCCGCTGGTAAGCGATCCCTATTTATCTACTTGCACCCGGGGGTGCTTTCGAACTAGGTTGGCAGGCGCTGGGACCGAGCGAAGGGAGCGCACCCCGCCGCGGGGATTCGAACCGCCGACCTTTCGATCGGCAAGTCCTAGGCGCTGAGGCTTTTACCCACAGCGCCACCCGCGTCCCATCAAAAAATAATTTCAGAGATGCCACCAAAGTAAACCAAAGTTAAATTAACAGTGTTAATTATACAACACTTGAAACATAGGCTTAAATCCAAAGAGTTTGGGCAATAGAGGTTTGGAGGTCTCCTTCCTTCTGCAGTTCTTTGAAAATCCACTCCTGAGGGTTACTCTGATATAGTAGCACTTTGGTGCAGGAGGCTGCAGCCAAAGATGGAGGCTGGATGGGATTCAGCAGAAATCAACAACTCTCTTCTCACAGCAAATTCCTTTCAATCACAGTTTCATGGAATTTCATTTTAGAAAAAATTAAAACTACAAAAAGCAACACTCATAACATACTAAAACACAATTAAAGGAATAAAGAAACTCACTGATTACAATCCTTAGACTATCCTGTATATGCCTATGGGGCAACTACAGTAAAACAGCCTAAGGAGAAGCTCGCTAACTATTGAAAGATGGGATCTATGTTTCATATGAACGAGAAAGAGAGATTATAGTCGGGGGGGGGGGGATATAGACATCTGTCCTTGATTGGAATTTGATGAGAAGCCTCAAGGGCTTTCCCACAGGAAATAAAAGGAAACCAGGATGCCATAACATCATTTGCTTGCTGTACTTGCTGAATTAGTTTGTACATAATCATAATCTCTCAAATTTTATCAATCAACCACTGTTTACATGGTTGCTTACATTGAGACTTCTAGTTTTGTACTATGTATGACAATGTATACAACTGCTTAAAAATATATTTATGCAGGAATCCAGGGTCATCAGGTCCAAAATGATGAAGCAGCACAGGAATCACCAACATGATGCTCTCCAAACGCTGCACTGAGATTCTTATAATTCCTGATCACTGGCTATTTTGGCAGGAACTGATGGGAATTTATTTCCTTACATTTATATCCCACCTTTCTTCTATCGTGGAACCCAAGGAAACATACACTTGGTCCCTAATCAGTCATCCATCCAGGCACTGAACAGATGTAGACCTGCTTAGCTTTAGCAGGTGGCAGTCTCCTATGCCTTCAGAGCATCCTATGGGAGCTGTAATCCAACAGCATCTGGAGGGCATCATGTTGGCTAACCCTGAATTGCTACCTGCAGTCGAATTTGAATAAATGCCTGGCAGCAAACAGCCATCTTCCAGAACTCCAGCAATGATCCTTCTAATCATTCAAACAGCATTTGGGAGATAAACCGTAATGTTCTAGTCTAGAACCCTTGCTCTCAATTATTCCATTTGGCAAATGGTGCAATGCCTAAAACTCATTTTTATTTAAAATGTGCACTCTGGTATATTTATTTGTATCCAAGGATTAAGCTTAGATTCTCTAAAGAATTTGAAATAATTCATCCCCATAAATAGTAAACAATATTGGTGGTTGGGAACTTTGGAGCAGGTTTACAAAATGCATGTGGTGAACTCCACATTTAGAGTTCAGACCATAATTCAGAGAGCTGTAGAATAGAATAGTGCTTATGATTAAAGTAGCTGAACAGCTACATCCTCTCCCCACCACAAGATCACACACCATTTTCAATGCAGAATGGTGATTTACCATAAAAAAACAAACAAAAGAAAAAACAAAGAAGACACACTGGGCATACCAAACCCTTTACAAAATCCAGACTTATCTTGTAAACTCTAGGAGCATTTAGAAACAAATGAAAGCATTTGTTTATCATAACGAGTCCTAATACAGAAAGGCTCCATCCATCTATTACTTCACTATGATTAAACAATGATATAATTAAACATTGCTGTGCAGAATTCCAAAAAGGGACTAAGATTTTATTGTAATAAGATACACAAAATATCCAGAATTGCAAAGTTCAAATACTTTCACAGCCACCAGTATAATTTATGTGCTGCCTGAAAAAAGCATGAACATTCAACAGACAAATTATTTCATTCTTGAGTTATGCTGCAATGAAATGATAACACATCAGCAAGTGTAAATTTATCATCTAGTACAAGCCTTAGAGGGACAATGAATCAAGCTTCTTAAAATCCAGAATTGCCTTGTCTTCATATCGTTAGATAACTTGCGAAGTTGAACAGCTAAGCAAAGAAGAGTACCATACTAAATGTAATAATGAAATATTTTAGGGTTATAAGAATGAGCCCCAGAAAGACATAGGCTCACATGCCTTCCCCTTCTCATTTTTTTCCTGTTGTGGATATTGGAAGCTTTCACATTAGATTAACTAGAGTTTGAGGCCTTTCTACATTTACCATTTATAGTGGCATGGCTGCTGTCCAATCCTAAAAATTTAAGAGTGAATTTGTAGCTGACTGTCTGCACCTTTGGTACATCCCCAATATAGAAAATTTACTGAGATAGAGACTGAGTATCCTTTCCACAATGAACAATCCTACATCGCACAATTTACTACATTTATACTCTGAGTTAAACGATTCTATTTTCAAAGAATGGTCAGGTGGATGAGACACAATTTCTTAGAATTCTTCTATATAATTTCTGACATGAAAGCAATGGACTGGATCCAGAGGTTGCCTTTGTTCAGCAGAAGGAGTTCTTACATCAGAGGACACCCCTTCTCCTCTGTCAGAGTAACGGAAGCTTTGTTACTGAACCAGTGTCCCAAAACATGGCAGAGTAAGGCTTCATAGCCATGCTACATCAACATCACAAGCAAATGAAATGTCTGCTCAAATGTATAGAATCAGGATTTAAGAGTCTCAGGGATAGCTCAATTGGCAGAGCATGAGACTCTTAATCTCAGAGTCATGGGTTAGAGTTCCACATTAGCCAAAAGATTCCTGCATTGCAGAAGTTGGACTAGATGACCCTTGTGGTCCCTTCCAACTCAACAATTCGAAGATTCGAAGAAGTAATGCAACATGGTTAAGCTTTGAGGGTTTTTAAAATGAAAAAAATTAAGTGGTATATGCATTTTATGAAATAAATAAAAGTCAGTCTCACAGGTCTTTTTCGCTCTAGTAACTTTCTTTAGTCTGATTGAATCTTTGTCATCTTTATAACTTTATTTGCAATGAGAATAAGACAGCAAAGGATAGAAACAGATGCTTTATAAGATCTATCTATTCAGGTGACAAATTAATAAGAAATGAGTTAAAACATTTGAGCAACTTATGGTTGAAAGTTAAGTAAAGGATCTTTTTTGTCAATGAGATTTGTCTTTCACCTGAAGTTAAACTACTCTATTGTAGGAGACTAAATTTGGTAACAGATGAATTTTTTAAAAAGCTGATCACATCAGTGAGAGATTAGAAGGGTGGGGGTAAAAGAGGGAGTGGTGCTTTTAGGAAAGGACTGAATGTAAAGTATTACTGAAGTGACAACTTGGATTTATAGGCTTGGGAATACACAGTTTGAAGCAAAAAAGTTCAGGTTTGAGCCAAATTATTAGGTTTCTGACAACAGCAAGTTAATGAAAGGAAGTGCTGACATATCTTAAGTGTTGGGGCACAAGTGAAACTGCTGTAATTTATAGCTTTTCAGTTGACATATTTAGATATGGAAACTAGTGCTAACAGATAGAAGTATTTAGATCATAAGATTCTTAGATGACAAGGGGTGGTTATATGGCTAAAAAGAATAATAGTTAATGACTACATGCCAATACACAGAAAACTGTAGAATGCTGAGTAAAATAGTTGTTATCATAATTCACAAACTTTACTATCGAGCTTGTGCAATAAAGAAGCAGTTGAGAAACTGTACAAAATAAAACAGATATGGAGTGGGTTTCCAAAATGGAGCATATTATCCACCATTCACTGCACAGAAAATGACAGCTCAACAACATTCAACGCAAAATGAATCACATGGCTGTGCTAAAAGCTTCAATTAAAGAATAGGTTAAAATGTAGGACTGAAAGCAGCTAATGCTTTTATCTTAAATTACAAAAATGAAGAAATCCCGTGTGGTGTTGGACTAGGATTTCGGAAACCAGGAATCAAATTCTCACTCAACCATGAAACCCACTGGGTGACCTTGGGCCAGTCACAGACTTTAAGCCTAGGTCAGGGGTCAGCAACATTTTTCAGTCATGGGCCGGTCCACCGTCCCTCACACCATTTGGTGAGCAGGACTATATTGGGGGGGGGGGATGAACAAATTCCTATGCCCCACAAATAACCCAGAGATGCATTTTAAATAAAAGGACACATTCCACTCATGTAAAAACACGCTGATTCCCGGACCGTTCGCAGGCTGGATTGAGAAGGCGATTAGGCTGCATCCGGCCCATGGGCCTTAGGTTGCTTACCCCTGGCCTAGGTTATTGTGAGGGTAAACTGGGGAGCTGGAAAGCCGTGTATGTCACCTTGAGCTCTTTGGCGGAAAGGTGAGATAGAAATGTATCAATCAATCAATAAATCATGGAATTGTAGAGTTGGAAGGGACTCCAAGGATCACTCAGTCCAACCCCTGAAGTACAGAAATCTTTTGCCAAACAATCATGAGATTAAGAGTCTCAGGCTCTACCGAATGAGCAATGCATACTGAGCAATACACCTGTGTCCCCTCCCCCTCCACACCCACATTATTTAGTAACCATTGTCATGCTCCAGTCTTGACCACAGCCAATCATGTGGATACTTCAAACTATAAGGAGACTCAGCACCAGCTACCAACAGGAATGTTCAAATTAGAGCTACACAGTACAATACAACAAGGAGAAGGGGATGAGATGGTTGGACAGTGTTCTCGAAGCTACCAGCATGAGTTTGACCAAACTGCGGGAAGACAGGAGTGCCTGGCGTGCTCTGGCCCATGGGGTCACGAAGAGTCGGACACGACTAAATGACTAAACAACAAAACAACAAGTACAATACATGTGCCAACCATTATAGATGTTACATTGAAAAACTACCATGCATATATGATTTGCAATAACCTACCCTGGAAACTGCAATTTGTAGATAATCCCAAGGCTATGTCCAAACTTCACGGTGGGGCAAGTGTGGTGAATCTATTAACCCAGGAGTAGGGAGCCTGTGGCTATCCAGAGGTTACTGGACTACAACTCCCATTATCCCTGGCTATTTGCCATCCTTACTGTGTAGAGGATCAACTGTTCCCCACCCCGATTTAACCAGGCAGAAGAATCAGAAACTGTTGCTCTCAGTCTAAAACCAGTGCAGGAAGATGAACATTAAAGTATTCAGTTGATGTTCTTCAACTGTTCACTCCTGGAGTAGTCCCACTGACAACAATTTAAGGAAAGCTATTTCAGAGGCTATGGGGAAACAAGCTAAGTTAGGAAGTTTGAACAATATGTAAACTTATTTGGATGTTCATCAGTAGGCTATCAGTCACTAAAATTGGCTAAAATCTACAGAGTATGCATTCCATGTCAGTCACATATGAACTATTCATTCCTTTTCAATCTCAATTTCCTCTATACAAATATAAATATGGTAACAATGATTATGTCTTTCCCACATGTTTTTCTGCTCCAGATGATGCCAACACATTTGTGTTAGGGCATAACTCAAAATAGGGTATTTTGGCTATGCGTCTCTCTCTCTCTCTCTCTCTCTCTCTCTCTCGATATATATATATATATGAGAACCAGCTTGGACAGACAATTGGAAGTCTACTAATAAAATTTGTAAATAAGGCTGATCATCTTGAGAAACCTTTACAATTCTGCAGTTATCATCTCTCTGCTCTCTATTCAGAAGCTCTAAAAGAGTGGGAATTTGAAAAGGAGTAGCAGCAGTTGGCAATAATGGCTCAGTGACAAGAGAGCCAGGGGGAAGCTCATGGAGGTGATCTTGCCCAAGGACCTACGAAACCTGGAGTTCCTTTGTGCCCTACTCCAAGCAGCACTAACCCCCAAAGTCCACATACTTCCAAAGGGATTTGACCACCACCGGGTATAGTCAAGTACCCAACAATCCAAACTGCACAAAGTTTTAACTTTAGGAAACTACACTTAGGTGTCTGATTAGTTAGTCAAAAATGTGGGGAAAGATAGGTAAGTACTACAGTGGTACCTTGGGTTACACACACTTCGGGTTACAAACGCTTCAGGTTACAGACTCCGCTAACCCAGAAGTAGTACCTCGGGTTAAGAACTTTGCTTCAGGATGAGAACAGAAATAGCGCAGCGGCGGCAGCGGGAGGCCCCATTAGCTAAAGTGGTACCTCAGTTTAAGAACAGTTTCAGGTTAAGAATGGACCTCCGGAATGAATTAAGTTCTTAACTAGAGGTACCACTGTATTTCTGTTTTATTCTACATTCTTTCAAGGTAGTAAAGAGAACTTTGTGACAAAACATTCATGCTTTAGAGATACATGCAAAGTGGGAAAGGGCAGCACATTCACTGTTGCACCAATACTCATACTAAATAACAATAAACAAAAGTTATTGAAATTGAGAGCAATAAAGAGGGGGGGGGGGGAAGTATAATAATTGAGGCTTCAAATCAGCAACCACAAACAACGACATTTATCCAATACAGTAAGAGCTGCATCGAACATGATACTTATAGAAAATATGCTAAAGTTTTCTTAAGACCAGAGGACCCGGGGAAAAAACACACCACAGCACAGGTTAACTGCTCAGAAACCTAGGAGCTGGCTTCAATGCCACTCATTCTTTGAATATGAATTAGCACTGGGTAATCACAGCATATTTATGAGGCCTTTTGCCTGGTCCTCCTCTCCTGTGAATGCTGTATTATTCATTGCATGTGCCCTGACCTCAACGCGCTCCTGTTCTGACAAATCATACTTGATTAAGACAAATCTTTATTAGTTAGCTAGTCAACTTCCCCATTTATCATTTACAAATCCCATTCTCCTTTTCGGATACAGTAGAAGTGACTGAGACCATTTTTCTCCTGTACAAAAACAAAATGCTTGTTACAACCAATAAGTGCAAACAGAAGCCTAGGAATCAGTAATAGATGATAAAACATCAATTTAATGGGTATAAATTACAAACACTGCAAGTCAACAGAACAGCATGTTTCTGTTGTCCTGAGAAAAATGATAATTAGCCAATCCTTTCACTAGCTTCGATTTCTTCCTTCCAGAATGAACTCTTGCTTGAAAACAAAATGTCACGTATAAAAAATGTATTGCAAAGTTGGAGACACAGAGTACTAAGGTTAAAAAAAGAGAGAAAACAAAATGCGGAAGACTGCTGAGTAAAGAGATTGTTCAAGGTTCTTAGCACACATAAAAAAGATGTCTTAAAAGTGGAAACATAAAAGAATGAAAATGAATTCAAAATTATTCATGAGCCTTCAGCACTGTATGAAAATGTAATACTTCTTCCTAAAAAAGTACTTTGTGTCAAAAAAAAAATCAACAGGATGTTGTTTATTTCAGAAGTAAATTTACAGTAAAACAGGGAAAAGTTTTTTTTGATAATCAGGATTAATATTTAGACCTGATCATGATATTTAATTATGCTTGTACTTGAATTATTCAGTATACCTGAAGGAGTGTCTCCACCCCCAACGCTTAGCCTGGACACTGAGGTCCTCCTCCGAGGGCCTTCTGCTGGTTCCCTCACTGCAAGAAGCAAAGTTACAGGGAACCAGGCTGAGGGCCTTCTTGATAGTGGTGCCCTCCCTGTGGAACGTTCTCCCTTCAGATGTCAAGGAGATAAAGAACTACACAACATTTAGAAGACATCTGAAGGTTGCCCTGTATTGGGAGGTTTTTTTAATGCTTGTTTTTATTTTGTTTTCAGATATACTGTAAGCTGCCCAGGGAGGCTGGGGAAACCCAGCCAGATGGGCAGGGTATAAAAAATAAAATTATTATTATGATGACTCTACCTTTCATATTTTGACTACCTTTTACAAATATTTGTATATTTATCACTTCAGCAACAATACCAGCCCTACAGTTTAATTATGCAGCACTGAAAATGATCAGACTCACAGATATTCAGAAGCCCTTGACCACAGAGGCAAAGAATAGCCATTGTGGAATCGTACGCATTGATAACCTCATCCTCCATGTATTTGTTCAATCCTCTTTTAGTGCTTTCTAAGATGGTGGCTACCACTGCCTCCCGTGAGAGCAAATTTCATACTTTAACCATGAGCCACATTTAAGAAGTATTTTCTTTTATCTAGGGTTGCCATATTCCCCAAAGTGAAAATCCAGACAAAGTTGTAGAGCTTTTTGCTTCTTCTTCTTCTCCCTCCATAATCTAAGATTTGGGCCTTTCCTGAATTTTGATTTTTAAATCCCCTTGCCATACATCTGGGTTTCCTCAGACATTTTTGCTGATTTGCCGAAAATCTGTCTGGATGCCATTTTCCAGCTGAAAACATTGACATATGGCAGCCCTATTTTATCTGTCCTGAATCTTCCAACATTCAGCTTTATTGGCTGTTTGAGTGTCATGAGAGAGGGAGGTAAGCTTTTCTCTATCATTTCATCTCTTACTTACATTTTCTCTAAACTAAACAGCCCCTAACGTTGCAGCCTTTCCTCATAGGGTAGTTGATCCACCCCCTTGATCATTTTGGTTCCCCCTTTCTGAACCTTTTCCAACTCTACAAAAACCATTTTTGAGGCAAGGTGGTCAGAACTCTACACAGTATTCCAAATGTGGTTTCACCATAGCTTTGTATAACAGCGTTATGATATTGGCAGTTTTATTTTTCAGTTTCTTTCTGTAGCATGCAATTTGCCTTTTTCACTGGGATAGAGAACACCATCAGTTGTTCTCAGCAAAACGCTGCCAGACAAACAACTTGATTGTGGCATGAGCTTTCATGGCCTACAGTCCAGTTCATGAGACTGCAGTGCATAATAAATTCAAGGTGGCACAAGGCTCTGTTGTTTATGCTGTACGGACCAATACAGTTGCCCCTCTGCAAATTCCTTTCAGACTGCTTTACAGTACTACCTCGGGTTACATACGCTTCAGGTTACATATGCTTCAGGTTACAGACTCCACTAACCCATAAATAATAACTCGGGTTAAGAACTTTGCTTCAGGATGAGAACAGAAATCATGCTCTGGCAGCGTGGAGGCAGCAGGAGGCCCCATTAGCTAAAGTGGTGCTTCAGGTTAAGAACAGTTTCAGGTTAAGAACGGACCTCCCGAACGAATTAAGTACTTAACCTGAGGTACCACTGTACATTAAGTGTAAGTACAGAATAGATCTTCAAAATACCTAGCAAGAAAGAGTTTTCTTCAACAAGTATGCATGCAAGGACTTTCCTGGTAGCGTAACGGATGTGGCAGATTACAATTGCAAAAGTAGCTACTACATCAATAGAAACTATTACTTACAGCTTTTAGGAACAACCTATCAAATGACACTGACAACAGCAAAATCAAACTACCTTTGGGTGCCATTCTGTTGGCAGGAAAACGTGGCATATAAAAATGAACATGACAGTGTAATCTTGCCTTCAGTTTTTGCTGATTTGTTAAAGTACTCAATAAACACACAAGACGTAACCGGCTGTACTTTTGAATAAATAAGGTATACTATTCATTGTATCGAACTGTAGATTTCAACGGAAGTCTCATAAAGTTCAACGAAAAGAGCCGAAGATCCAGTGGATCAGTTCGACCACTACTATGTTATAAGATCCACTATCCTGTAATATTACATATGAACCTGTTATACTGATGAAGCCTAGGATAGCAAAACAAGGCTAATACTCCGTAAATCCTTGTCTTAGACTCTGTGAAAGGATTCTGCGGAACTGTAACAACCCTTCATATGGATTATTGGACTCTTTGAACAGACAGGTGGAATAGATACTTTTACATGTATGGACCTTATGCATGAACTGACTAGAGAACGAACTGATCCACTGGATCTTCTGCTTTTTCGTTGAAATTTATGAGACTTCCGTTGAAATCTACAATTCGATACAATGAATAGTATAACTGATTTATTCAAAGGTACAGCCGGTTACATCTTGTGTGTTTATTATGTTTCATGTAACCATAGGTTTGTTGTTGTTGTTGATTTGTTAAAGTAAGCACTTCCTTTTTATTGCACAATTGCAGATGCTGAATCAGAATTCTGATTTTACAACATCTTAATTTTGTGTACATAAAAAAGTCTTAGTAGAATTGGATGTGTATTTACATACATATATTCCCCATAATGTATTTTGTTCTGCTAATCATCAGGCAAAGAACTTTGCAAATAATTGAAGTAGTACTATTATACTATTATATGCCCTGATCACTTCATTTCCTATCCATTCTTCCATCTGCACCCTCAAGGTCCAGAGATTTCTCTAGATCATTCACTCATTTCCAAGCCTGCAGCTTTTTTTCTGAAAGAGAAAAGAAAGTCAAAGTTCTCGGCATACTTAATTTCTGTACCCAGTACCAACTGCACCTATGGGGCATAATGGCAGAATCTATACAGCCAGTCTTCAAGAAAACATAGCCTGTATTGTAATGGCTCTTACACTAACAATCTGTCCTTCGTTTTTCCTTCATTTTTCCTTATGAAGGGGTGATTCAAAATGTAAGCTTTTACCCTGTACATCACACATACAAAACCTTGCGCATGGCTGTGCTTCACACACACAAACAATTTTAGAATCAGCAAGCCTTTATATATAGTCCAACTGCAAATCTTACAAAATTGAGTGAATGATATTCTCATCAAACACAATGAACCTTCCTTTATTGTTTATATGTATTTTTAAAACACAAAATTATGTGTTCATCATATTATAATTATGTACGTACACTATACATTGGAAAATCACCACACTCTGACATATTAATATAAACTAAGAGTTTACCAACACAACTTTGCTGCAAATGTTCAAAATGTGTTAAACTGATGTCAGCATCTCAGTAATTTCACAGTTTTAAAACAGTTAGAAATGTAATGACTACACTGCACTTGATTAAAGCATTTACAGCTCTAATCAAAACCTGACAGCAAGATCAAAGATGTTAACTTAAAACTCTCTTCTAATTATGTTTAAAATGCCACACCTCAGGCCTGTCTCTCCTCTTCTTTTTCAAACCAAATTCTGCTTAAGAAAGATCTAACACTTCTTAACAGTTCATTATCCAATAAAACTATTCAAAGCTTAAAAGCAATCTACACAATTAGTCAGGACCTCAGGGAGTCCACCGGTAGTCTTTATTACAGGCCTTCATATTAAAACACCTTAATTATATTTGTCAAATGGATTTCATTAAAACCCATCGTCATTTTAATTTTCATATTTTGACAGCGCTGGCATAGACATTATTACCACCTGCCATGCAATGAACTACAACAAAATTATCAAATTCCTTCAAATATAATGGATTTTTCTTTCCCCCCACCTTAAGATGGATTTTTTTTTTTTACATCTACAGAACAAATGGCAGAAATTAAGAACAGTTTACAACCATAACATTTGAACAAAAAACATAGGCGCTACGTGCCTATAGCAAGCATGTAGATAAGAAGAGAAATTAAGGCTTGATTGCCAGGAACACTTTATAGAAAGGTGAGAGATATACAACGAAGCCCCTCTGAATTATAAAAAGATAAGATCAAACGGAATTCACATATATTTAATCAAATGACAACCATCAAGACTCTAGACATTCTTACTTGTATTTTATATTACTGCCACATTCAGTTGCTGGTATGGCTCCTGCGGGCAGTAACAATAGCTTAAGTCATGATTACAATGCCAGGCTAGGTTTTTTTTGAAAGTCTACACATATACATATGCATCTATGTTCATAATTGCAGACACATGATGAGCAGCAGATAAAGCCTGTACATCCCAGGTTTCAGGTTTTCTTTAGCAATTAGCAAAATTAATGACTATCAGTAGTGAAAACAGTGCCTTGTAAAACGTTTGTCTAGGAGTTATCAAACACTTCATAAAAGAATGAATAACCAAAGTAGTATTTACTCAGGATTATGGCAATTTTTTTGCCACATTAAGGTGTAAAACACAAATTCTTAAAATTAACTGGGAGGCAAAAAGGAGTTTCCAATAAATTACAATAATCACATAAAATAAGAATGTACTGGTGTGATTCATGCACACATAAACAAAATGCAGTATTTATGCACTATTCAACTCATTTCATATTACACCATCAGGGATCAGATTAATCCATGATACGCAGTAATACAGTCTGGTCTGCAATTCGCACAACAACAGTTACTTGCTTTCATACACTCATTTTTAAAAAAAAGAAATGAAGAGGTTTCTGTCATTTGTCTAACACATATTACTGCTTTGTATAACGGTCTCAGGAGTAACAATCTCCTTGTATTATGAATATTTTACATATCATTAAATAATCTTTGATTATTCGAGAAAAGTGGGGAAGAATCTCATGCATCAGTTTAAAATAACGAGTTTTCTTCCCTTTAGCAAAACAAAATGCACATATTTAGAAGTCTGATCCTGTAAGCTGCTGAGTAAGCATAGGCCATAATTAGAGTTTCTGTTCTAGTGCTCAGACTGGACCTCAGCCCAGATGCTAGTGGCGAGAAGACAAGCTCAGTCTTCCTGCTCAGTTCATGTTTGCATTGGCTCAGAGCTTCCTACACTAAGCATGCTCACATTTCATTGTATGCCAAGACTGGACTGCCTCCCTCCCTCTTGTTCTAAAAAGAGGAGAGGTGCAAAGAGCATTTCTCCATGAACAAGTGCAGTGGCAGCTGATAAAGGAATATCCCACATTTTTTTGTTTTGTTTTCTGTTTATTTATATGTTGCAGACATTGTGCATTAGTCACCCCCCCATAGTCCATTTGTGATTGAACCCCACAGAACTTTCTCAAAATTTCACATGTGCCCATTGGTCTAATAAGACTGGTGATGTCTACTTTAGAAAAAAAGGCAGACTGGCAAACAACTGGTCAAACTTGCAGGCTGCTGCCTGTACCAGAATGTTTGAGAGAAACCGTAATAGGCACTGGTCACTAGGAATCTTTTGACTCAGCAACCCAGAAGCTCCTGACATGTCTCCAGATAATCTCAATTCATGCCACACTCAGCATAGGGATGCTACCAAAATCCAATATTCACACAAACCTCATTATGTTGGAATGCTGACAGATCCCTGTAAGAGATTGCCATAATTTCCAGAGAGACAGAAGAGTTTTAATGCTTAGCTGGAGTCAGTCAGGGCCATGCCTTCCCAGGCCATGTGGAAAAAGGTCTGCAAGGCAGGAAGCAGGACTCACAGCCAATATATATTTTTGTCCAAAGAATGTTTAAAAAATAATTTGTTATCATCTAAGATATTGATTTACTTTTGGATGACTGATGAGAGCAGAAATTCTTCTGAGAATATTGAATATATCTCGGTATTAGGCATGATTTAAAAAAAAGCATGCTGTTGTTTAAAAATTTATGCATGAAATAAATGATGACGATGATGATAAGCAATGATAGGCAAATAGGCGCAAGAGTACTTCTATATTACTTTTGAAACAGTGATAGGATGTCATAAGAAACACAAATTACTTAACGTTGCTATGCTTATTAACACAGCATAGGTGCAGTATGTATATAATCATACACATTCGCTGTATGACTGTATTAGTGTCACATTTTTGCCTTTTTATGAGCAAGTACTATCCCCTGGAAGCTCATCAACAAATAATAAATCCTGCTGTCACAGGTAAATAATTTATTAAATAAGTTTTATTACTAATAATTATGGAAAATGAAATTGTTTCCATTTTTGTCAAACAAAGTCAACCATGGTTTCCATCCTAGGAAGGAGTTACAAAAACCAATCCACATATCAATTCTGTACTTTGCTGACACCTATTCTTTACCATTTGAAGTCTACCTGATACAAATGAGAGCCTACAGAATCCCCGCTGACAGTAGATGCACATAGATACATTGATTAATGCCACAGTCTGTATGCCGCTTTTTAAGGTTCTGATGTCGCAGCTGGGTGGGACAGCCTGATCCTACAAATGCAAACAGCGATTTTTCATCAGAATTATTTTTATTTATAAATTGCCATCAGTGTACATCATCAGTGGTGCTTTATATAAGCATACAAGGGAGGCCTCTGTCCTAGCCTTAATCTTGACCTGCAACTCCTACAGTGGAGTCCTATGTGGGGTAGGTTAGTCAGCCCTGGCAGGTTAGAAACTTGCCTCTCAAAGTCCCTTTTCTGCATACCCTCTTGAAGATACAGCTATGCACCAGGAAAGGGCCACTCTTGCAGAAGGCTCTTCAGTTGTCTGTCTGATTTTCCGGATGCCTGCCACCAGCAGCGCACCAAACTAGCTACTATTTCTTCTACACCACAGAGAAGATGGCTGGCATTGGACCAAGGAAACAAGAAATCACCTTGTGCTACATCAGGGACATGAATTCAGTTGTATACTCTGTTGTCACTATAGGATTGAACTCTGCGCCATTAAGGAGATGAAGGATATATTACAAACTATCTTTAAACAATTTAATAAGGCAACAACTTGTATTTAAAAATCACACAGCAATAGTTTCTTAGGTGCACATGTCTAAAATATGCCCTGGAAAGGGTTTTCCAAGAGTATATAATATCTGGTATTTGATACATGTATGCAATCCATATCATCAGACTAGATCACAGATCATCAGAGACTGAGCTTTCGGAGGTGCCTCATGTCTCAGAAATCAAACGTCTCTACTCTCAGAAGAGAGCAATCAGTGCAGTAGTCCCTGCATTATGGAACACACCCAAGTAGAGATGAGGCAGGTGCCACCATTGCATGGTGTTGACATGAAAACACTTTCTCCCCCCAGCAAGCACTCCCAAAATATCAATTTCATCTGATCACTTTTAAGGATGCATGCTAATCTATATTTCATTCCGTTGTAAATTGTTTAGAGATCTGTGATTTTAGGCAATATTTTAAGCAACGCCAACAACAATAGAGAGAGTGAGAATTGCAGTGGTTGACCTCAAAGTATGTAAGCGAAGGAAATGTTTCCCTGCAGGGTTTATTGTAAGTGCTAATTGCTTGCCAAGGAACAATCAAGAGTGCACCTTAAGGATCCTGACAGTTCCACTGCAGTTCCACTGCCCTACACCTGATGTCACACACAATGTCAGGTGTGGGGTACATGGACAGGGTTTGGGGAAACGGTCTCGTGGGCTAAATTAGGAATGTGTTGGGCCTAATTTGGCCCATGGGCTGGTGGTTACCCACTGCTGGTTAACAATGCCTTTACAGATTGTGTAACAATCAGCCAAGCCTTATGACAATTCAGCTGTTCCTGAGGCAATGCTAAAAATGTGATCTTCTTAGCAGTAGCTGTCAATACGAAGGATGTGGGAGGAAGGTCTTGAGATTTAGTTGTGCTATGGGTCTGAAGCCATACGAGACCTCCACCTTGCAGAAGCTAAGCAAGTTGGGAGTCTGGTCAGTGCCTTGATCGGAGGCCTCCTGAGAACCACGTTGGGTTCCATGGTGGAAGAAAGAAAATACGTGAAAGAAAAGAAATAAGCCAAAAGGAAATTTTTAATAATGGGCACTATAAAACATATTTTAAAAGGTATTCTTAATACTTAAGCAAACTATGATATCAATATAATAAGCAGATACTGACTCCTGCCTTTTTCTAAACTTAATCAAGCCCTGCAGTTAGAGAGATCAGCTTGCCCCAGACAAACAGAAAGAATGCATCAATTCCAATTCTTCCTTCATTAAAATATCATCTGTTGATTTAGTCAGAAATTCTCTGTCATACAATGCAATGATTTGATAGCCACAATTAGACTAGGAGAGTTCCTAGAAACAGAAGAGCAGCAGCTGGAGTTCTATAAATCTTTTTTTTAAAAAAATGGATATAAAGAGATGCATGCTTATTTGTTAATTCTAGATACATTATATGTATAGTACATTATATGGGAAGAAATATGGGTCAGATTTCAAAGCAATCACCTCACTTTTGAGAATTACAGAATGACAATGATTTTCCAGAAGTAGCAGTAGCTAGACCATGAATTTTAACATTTCTCATGAAAAGGAGATTTTGTTCAGTATCTATAGTTTTAAATTTGAAGAATGAAATCACCCATCCTTTCAAAATCTCATAAATACGGGATTGTGATCTAATCACCAAACACATTACTGTAAAGGACTGATGTCCAAAGCAGTTTGACTTCACCCCCAGAAGCACACTCCATTGGCTCTGAGTCAGATGGATGCCAGGAACTATGGATTTTGAGCAACCCCGTGTGGAACAGAGCATAGCCTATCCTCTATGTTCACTTTTGATCCCTGATGTCCATTCTGAGTCACGTCTCAGGCTCATCCGCTCCTGAAATTCCCCTTCATTTCACAAGTATGTTTTTGCTTCAATTCCCCAGAGGGAGTGGTCTGTGAAAAACATTGCCACAGGAATGCCTGTGACGCATTTGGCTTTGCCCATTGTCAAACAGCTTCATTACAATTAGATGCTGACGCTGCCAGCGACATTTGCATTTTTATTCTGTTATGTTTGAAATCCACTGTGACTAACATTAAACCTGCGTGAAAATAAATCTGGGTGGCAGAGAAAATATTTGATTTGAATACAGTGATACCTCAGGTTACAGACGCTTCAGGTTACAGTCTCCACTAACCCAGGAATATTACCTCAGATTAAGAACTTTGCTTCAGGATGAGAACAGAAATTGTGCGGCCGCGGCAGCGGGAGGCCCCATTAGCTAAAGTGGTACCTTGGGTTAAGAACAGTTTCAGGTTAAGAATGGACCTCCAGAACGAATTAAGTTCTTAACCCGAGGTACCATTGTAGTTTAAAACATACCAAGTAGAATTCTCACACTGTCATGACATCTCTAAATTAACTGAGGGGCATATACTGATTCTGAGGGATAGCACTGGTAACTTGAAAGTGGTATAAACTGCAGCCCATATAAGAAGTTTCAAGCACTGGAAAGGAGAGAAGCTAGGTCTTAGGGAAAAAAATATCTCTCCATTCTATGCCTATCTGATTGACAATATACAGTGAAGAAAATTCTGCCCTATTTTGAAGACATAGAATCACAGAATCATATACACTAGTCTCCTCAAATACTATTAATGAAGTGTGAAGACCAACATTAGCTTAGCAGCAACACATGACATTGCTATCAGTGGGGAAGTTTAAGAAAGTACAAAGAGCTAAGTATAACAACTTTAAAATATTCACAATCAGTGGCCCAACCAGAGCTAGCATGGTCCCAGTCCCACTTCTTCTTGGGTGAGATGATGGATGGGTTAGTTTCAAAGTGAAAATATTGGTGAAATTATTTAGAAATGGTGTCATTGTGGAAACGGTGTCTAAGATCCAACCAACAATACAGCATATCATTTATATCATGCAGTTTAGTTCTATGTGACAAATCTATATTGTTATATTATACTCTACACAGGGTGGGGGGAACTTTTGGGTCTTCAGAGGTTGCTAAACTACAACTCCCATCAACCCTGGCCATTTGCCATGCTTTTTGGTGCTGATGGGAGTTATAGTTCAGCAAGCTCTGGAAGAGAAAAGTTCCCCACACCTGCTCTCCACAGTTTATGAATAGATGCTTGCTAGCATCTGCGAACAGTTTTGATGAGAAAGGGAAGATGTAACTGAAATTTCTTTCAATTCTTCTTGCCTTAGAAATTAATGGGAGATGCTTTAATTAACAGAATCTTTCACTGTGTTCATATCGATCAACTGTTTGCTCAATAGCTTGCATGCCCACAGAGGATTTATGCTTTGAATATCTGAATTAGCAGCATTCTGGGTACAAAAAGACTGCTGTGAGCATGCCAGAATTTTACCTGTAGGTTACGCATTATCTAAAAACAACAAAATGCCCACAATTAACTAAACATTTCTGTAGTCAACTTGCTTCAGAGTAGTCTTGCATAAAAGTGCAAATCAGATCCATAGAAAACAATTACTTGCAAAATTACATCATACTTAATACATAAAACTGGGATATTTACAAAAATCTTGTACTATTTCAGCTAATAATAATAATAATTTGTATACTACCCTTCACCTGTAGATCTCAGGGCAGTTCACAACATAAAAATACAATATAATAACACAAAATACATAATAAAAACAAGAAGACCAACAACAAAAACACAAGCACACCATGAAGAACATGAGAAGGGCCTTCCTATAATGACTGAAGAACGAAAATGCAACAAATCAGCATAGAAAACTGTTAAGCAATATACATTGGGATAAATCATTTTACATATACTGAGATGTTTCAAAAAGGCTGAATCCCTTCATACACACTGCCTAATGTGGTGACTGATTCCATGTGGTATGATGCTAAGCTGCAACGCTGAACCATCATATAAAGCATCATTTTCCACCAAAAGTCAGGAGCTTCAAATGCCAGCTTATCTGCCCAGTTTACAATACAATCTAAGAGGGAAATTGTTTTTCAAGACAAAGAGGCAAATTAAAATCTTAGGTTCACAATGGTATTTCACAACAATGAAGTCAAAGGAGTTAAATACTATGGGCGGTATCCATCTAAATAGAAATTAAATCTTGGTGCAACTCTGCACATTTTTGTTTCACATAGCATGGCGTATGACAAGGTTTTCAAATATACAGGCAACTCCTCATTTACGCAGGGATGACGTTCAGAGGCACCACACGTTTAAGTGAAATCATGTATATTGGGCACACCATTGAAAAAGTTGGCAAATACCCACTAAACCTCTGGGAACCCCTGAAAAACCCTTTAAAAAACCAAAAACCCACCAAACTCTACCACAATCGCTCCCTCCAAACCTCCTTGCTCAAATGCCAAGTTTCCACAGGCTTCAAAGGTCAGGGCAAGGGCTCGTGGGTTTGCACTTGCAAAGGCTCGTGGGATTGCTAGGCACTGTTTTTGCTCTTTCTGTGCTATTTTAGGACTGGTTTTGCCCTTCTTCTATTAACATCTTGGTTTGTGGCATTGCATGCTTGTGCAACCACACACATATTGAACACACATAAAATGGTCATTGCCTGTATACAGTGCTTTTTTTTTCTAAAAAAATGTTTAGGGGTACTCTCATTTTGACTCAAGAAAATCACCGGGAAAGGAAATGGAGCCGCCATCGGAGGTAGTAACAACGAAACTGACCAACCACTGTGCTAGATTCCAACTCCTACTTCACACATTAAATGCTTGCTTCCGTCTGAGACTTAGGAAACACTGTGACAGGAAATGAGGCTGCCATCGGGGGTAGCAGCAGAAGTGACAATTCACTGTGCTAGAGAAGAAACTAAAAATTAATATATATTTTTAGTTTCTTCTTCTGTTGGATTCACAAAATGTATGTCTACCCCTGCCTCCCCCCAGAAAAAAGCACTGTCTGTATACAATGCTCTTCATTTCAGAGTCATAGTTACAGGTATGTAGAGTTTTGACAGGCACACCTGAAAAGTGAAGCGTAAGTACTGAATGAAGAGCCATCTGTAACAAGAACAAACACATCCAAGAGGTAGAGTAGTGTAAGCAGAGTAGTGTAAGAGAGCAGGGTTCTATGCAAAATCTCAGCCAAAGACTTTGGGTGGTCTTAGGCAAGTTTCTATCTTCAAACCCCATCCAACTCCCAACATTTAATAGGGATGTTGTAAGGATGGGTAGATCATACCAGTCATAGTATGTCAAATACTATGTTTATACTCAGGGGTGATGCGTCCCATTTCACTGCTTGAGGTGAAACAGGAAGTGCTGCCCCACTCTGCTGCACCGTCTTCCTCAGCCACCGTGCCACCCATCTCCACCGGCATTGCCAGTTGTGCCACCTCTGTTGTTGCCAGAGAAGCAGCGCCAGTACTGATTTTCACCAAGTCCTTGCCAAAAACCTCACAAAGATTCCATGAGACTTCATGAGATTTTGGCGAGATCTTGCAAGATCCTTCTGGAAATCAACACCAGTTCTGGAGGCAGCGGGTCAGGTGTCATCTTGAGGGCTTCCACCTCAAGGCAGCTGCCTCACCCTGCTTTATGGATGGGCCAGCCCTCCATATACTCAACAATGCAACAACAATTCAGATGACGTCAAATAAATCACCAAAGTGAATTTGCGACCAAAGGCTTTGTACTGCTTTCTGTCAGAGATAGCATGTCTCTGAATACCATTTGCTGCAGATCATAAGTGTGGAGAGTCATGTTCCACAAGCAGGACCCAGGCACGATTTCCATAGGCATCTAGTTGGCCACTGTGAAAACAGGATGCTGGACTAGACATGCCTTTGGTCTGGCATAACAGGGCTGCTCTTATGTACATATGCTTAAGTTGGAAATACATGCCTACTCTGTATTAGTTTTGCAAACTGAAGATTTGCACATTTGAAAACAAAAATCTATATAAGTATCTGAAGTGCCTTATAGTTTAACAACTCCCCTCCCCCAGACACATACAGAAAAAAAGATATTCTTCTGCTCTTTTGAACCCTTCAACATATTTGTTCTGCATTATTTTTTCATTCCCTGTTATCCCGGGGGCACTCAATGTTTAAATAACTCTCTCACATGTAAAGCTTTGCACTAAGTATCGATCAACTTTGGCTGGAAGTTACTATGAGGCATTTTTAATAATCAGCCCAGCTGTTCTGAGAGCATCTGGAATATAACCTCAGGTAAACAGCACAGAACACAGAGAACTGTCCCTCCAGTAGCAACATCTCTTGCAACCTCAATACTACTGCTAATACTTCTTCAAAGAGAAAACTCAATTCTTATTTCAACAAGGAAGATTAGAAGGTAATTTTATACCATCCATACATCTTCTGCATGAAAGAACATAACAACTGTATAGTTTAATATCTTACAAACTATGGGTCTTTTAGAAGAGATTAAAGAGTTTCCCTGTTTGTTTATGAAGCTAGTGATTTAAAAAACAAAAACAAGGTGAAATACAGTGTACTATGGGTTTGATTCATACCTGTACGTTCATCACACACAAACGTTAGAATGAGCCAATACAGATCAAATGTCACATCAGCTCAAACACAAATGTTTTCCCTGGATTCTGTTCTCATGTAAAGCGGGGCACTATCAAGTGTAATCAAGTGATGTACATAAAAAAGCTGTGAGTACAATTCACCAGGACATTCCCAAGCGACAGTGTCTTTATGACCAGATAACTTATGACCAGATTCTGCACTCCCCACTACTGAAGAAGCATCATCTTCACAATGGCACTCAATGTTGCCAATGAGAAATTAGCTACACATACTATTCTAAGAGATCCGTTAGTCACCTGAGACTTTTCTGTTATGCAAGGAAACACCCTTCCACTAGTGGAAGATTCCCCCTGAATTGAATACAATCCCTGGAGACCTAGATATCAAAAACTGACCCTCTCTCTTCCCAACTTTGTTATTTTTTTCAGGAAGCAAAAACGTGTGTGTGTGTGTGTGTGTGTGTGTGTGTCAAAGTGGTGTCTACTTGGAGACCTTGGTCATTACACACAATGTGAAACCATAAACATATGATGCAAAGCACCAACACATGAGTCCTTGTGATTAAATACAAATAAATTGGTCAAAAAGGTTGATCTGAGAAACAGGGATAAAGTAAGTGTGTGTGTGTGTGTGTGTGTGTGTGTGTGTGTGTGTGTGTTTGTGTTAACCAGAAGACTGGTGAACATGGCTCTGACTTCCGCCAGCAAATGCATTTGTGCCATCTGCAAGCTACAGGTCTTGTTTAATTTTTACCAGACTTTACTGTAAGGGATAGCCAATGTTCTGCCTTCCTGATGCTGTTGAGACTCCAACTTCCATCAGCCCCAGCCAACACTGTCAATGAATGCAGTGTGTGAATTGCAAACTGCAGAAAAAACGCACTAAGGTCTACATTTGCTAAGTGCTGGTGCAAATGAAAGGAGGAAAAAAAGATGGTAACTGTATTGAAAGAGCAAAAATACATTAACTAGAGCACAAAGCAAGTAGTAAGAATGAAGACCACTAGTCCATTCAAAGGTACAGTACTGAATTACAGCTGATCAGTACTAGAATTTGATTTCCTGATATATGGCAGCTAAAAGCAGCTGTCTGTGATAAGCATGTATGTCATATGTATGTAAAGCCTTTCATTTACCCACACTTTCTCTCTAATAGTATGGACTGTGGTCTTGGTTAATGTTTAATTCCAAGATGGTTGCTATAGATATATAATTCTGGGTAGCACTGAATTCATTGTTTGTATGTTTCTTGGGATTACTTAAAGGAAAGCTTTGTGTAGTCTGAAAAAGAAATGCTCAACATAAAAATAGGTAACTAACCGCTTTGCAGAGTGTAAAACCAGTATGGTTCACACCCCTCAGTGGGCGATGGATAAACATCATAAAAGTAAATAGAGTTTCCGAAATAAATGTCTCCTGCAAAATCTTGTGAACGGCCCACTCTTGTGTTGTCTTCTTTCGGAAAGTCATTCAGAAGAAATTGCATGTGGTGTTAACGATGATTTCAGAAAATAGCTACACATTAACATTTATGCTAAATGTTTTAAACCATTAAACTGGGTGTAGCCATTGAAAGCCATTGAAAGATGTTGACTGGCCTCCCCTAGGATGTAGGATTATCTTAATTTCCTATTACATTTTATCCTTAATATAAACTGAATCGCAGGAATTTTCCCCACTTGTGAAGAAATTAAGTGAGTGGTGGCATCCTGCTACAAGGAAACTAATGCTATTCTTAGCATGCTATGGGGGGGGGGGAGAGAAGATAGAAGCACAAAGAAATTAAGATGGTTTTGAGGTTCTAAACACACACACAAAACTGCTATTGACAAAACTTATTTTCTAAATGCTCCTTTTTATGTTGTGTTTGCTGCATTCCAAAATATGGAGCAAAAATGTAAGGACAAATCTTTTAGTTGTGGTTTTCAGTTCACCATTAATTGAGATAACTGGCTGTTGAAAAGTTATTCAGTGCAGGTAGGCATAGGATAAGAAAATCTACGAGGAGAGAATCAGTAAAAAGAAACAGACATTGTGTAGAAGCATGCCATAGCATAATGATTGAAAAGAGATTTGACAGTCCTGGTTCAAAAAAGGCTCAAGCTAATGGAAGAGAGGAGTTAGGAAGACAAACAGGAAGCTGCAGAACAAGTGGGGCAGATTTCAGAAAGACGACTAAATTATGCTATACAGGCTCCCTTCTTGCATGCTTCTGAACAGCAGAGCATCTGCTTTCATATGGGAGTGGGTGGATCATTCTTCAATGTGTGTGTGTGAGTGTAGTTGCAATTTAGAATATCATATGCATGGGTGAGATCAAATTGCACGGGCCTTTACTGCTGAATGGCACGCTCCCAAGTGTGCGGAAAACAATTGGATGGAAAATAATCATGTGGTCAGCCACATGGTTGGAATATTGACCGTGTGGCAAAGTGCTTCCACTAGTACAAGGACTTTCAACTGCGTAATCGTACTTTCCTTCCCTGTTCTCTCCCTGGGGACCCCCTCTATCTGCTCTGGGTTTTCCCCTAACCCTCCAGAGCAGATTTGGGAAGGGGATGGGAGGCAGATGGGGAGAGGAGAGAAGCACAAGTTCTATTGCACAAGTGAAACTCCTTGAGGTAGTTGGAAACCGCCCAATGTCTCCAGAGGTTTACTATGCATAAATGGCTCTCACATTGTTTGGTGTCTGTGCATGCATGCATGCGTGTGTGAGAGAGGCCTTACTCTCATGACATACCAGGATTGTAAGAATGTTTTCAAAGAATCACAATAAATTTAGTGCAATTGTTTTTGGAGGGTAGACCTTGTTAATATAAACCCTCATGGCAGCTACTGAGAGCAGTTCTTTGCATAGTTCAGCAGAAACAGTCACAGCACAGCTTTGTGTTTGGTCTGGTGCATTTCATAATGCTTTTAAAATGGAGACAATATACACATGGTGGCATCAGGAGTTGCTGGAGCTCTAGTGTATATACAAAAGTCAAAGCCAAGCATTATTGAATCCAAGTGGCTACAACCAAAAAACAGCACCTTCCTCCTCTGAGCACACCACTCCTTTGAAAAGTGTGTTAAAGTTGTAATAATTGTGCTTGGAGTTTTACCATATCCATTCCACTTCATTGGCTGCTATTGCCTTGCATGCAATGATATCACACAGTATTTTTTTTTTTGTTTTATTACACATTACAGGGAAAGAGAGACTTAATTAACAATCCCGGTTTCAGGAAGGAGGCAAACTAATGTAGAAGGTAATCACACCCAGTGGGCTGGGGGTGGAGGAGACAAGGATGCAAAGCAAAGAACTCGCATAGTGGGTTCAAAATAAAATATGGAACCAGTGTAGCAAATACTGTGATGAGAGCCAATGTGCTGCAGTTGTTATGGTGCCTGTCTAGGACAGGGGAGCCAAAGGAAATTTACATACTAAAGCACTGTAGAGAAGATAGAGACATCAAGTTGCTGTTTTTCTGCTAAACTACTAAATCTTAGAAACAAAAAGAGGCATACTGGATAAAATATAAATATCACATCCTCTTATTAGATGAAGTGAAGTTGTGTCCATGTTATATATATGATAAATACCAGTAGCCAATGCATTTCTTATTCCAAGGGTATTTCCTTCTCTCCTGTCACCCCAAATGTATCTGTTAATAAAGTCCTTCTGAGGCATGGGCCTCCATAATTTCCATTTTCAGGCCAATCCAGAAGCTCCCTGGAAATAGTTTGGCAGAAAGCTGTACAGAAATATTTGAAGGCCAAGAGGCAGAGATGAGTCAGGCTGGCGAAGAAGCAAAGGTGTCTTCCCCCTCATGCTGCGACAAGCTCACCCCCACTGGTCTCCCAGGACCCGGAGAGGCATGAAGCAGAAGGAGCAAAGGCAGGCACACCAGCATAGTCTCAGATTGCTTGGGAAAGACCTGGGACTTGGGTAGCTGTGGGAAGTCAGGGACCTTCAGTCTCCACAACTGCCTCATAGGGGCAAGACCTACAGAAGAAGAGTGGCTGTAGATCTGGCATTCCTGAGCAGATCTTGTTTCTTCTTCCTAAGAGTTAACTCCACTTACTCTGTGTGATTTATTGCTAGTTCACTCCTGACAGTTGTTCACACCCACAACAGAGTCAAATGTTTTCATTCCATATTCAAAAGGTATGTGGCTGTTGGTCAATACTGAGGCGTATGCACTGATACATGCAAAAGTTTTTCCAAGAACTGTCCTCCCTGATCAGTTTTGTATCCCTCTAAAACTGTATTCTTTGCTATCGCTTCTCACAAATTATATATCTAAAAATAAAGTTTTTAAAAAATCACTAGAAGGAATCCCCCACAGCCTATGCAGTAAAAGCAGTAAGAAGCAAGATTCTATCTCACCGTTTTAAGATCTTATCCCTCTAAGCCATCATGCTGACTAAACCTCTATGCTTTGATCAATAGGGAGCTAAGTGGGAATTTTTTAAAAAAAACAACCTGAAACACCCTTTAAGCAAAAAAATAAAGTTGCTTCTTTATTACACAGAGGCCTCTCTCCCTGGTACGTGAATAAAATATATTCTTTTTTTTTTTACAGTTTTAACCTCACATGGCTCAGGATGGAAAATACAGATTCAGCAGGGACAAATAGTATCTCAGAAAGGGAAAGTTCAGAACACAAATCTTGAGTCTAAAATTAAATGAAGTATCTGATTCCAATTGCTAATTGGGCATTGAAAACGTACGGCATAGCATCACCTGACCCAGCAGCATAATAAAATGAGAATATGTTCAAAATATGTGGCTCAGAAGATAAGCCCTTAATACATCTGTCATCCTTACCTGTTATTGTAAACTTCGTTCATGTAATGTGATTTATTATTCCTCTCTGATGCATCCTCACAACCACTCGGTAAGGATGATCAGCATTGGTCCATTTTATAGAAGGGATTCAGACAGAGCAATCTGGACAAAATGCCTTGGTGAGGAAAGAACAGAGCTGGTCTGAAGTCCGAGACAAGTGCATACTTTCACTTATAGAGTGAATACAATTCCTGCTTCTTACACATTGGCTTCTGGAGATCATCAAAGGCACAGTATCCTACATAAGAGGCTTCATATTAAATTCTGAATGCAGTGGAAAATATTGAGGGCACACAAGTCTCCCCCAATGCCACAATTGTTCAATAGATGGAAAGGTGGCTTGCCAAAAGTATTTATCAGTTCTTCCAAAGCAAACCATGACTGAGCTGCATCCATAACACCTGCTTAAACAGAAAACGATCCTCGGTGTGAGAATAGAACATGCTTTGTATCCAAAGTACTGAATGGATTGTTTTAAGAACCAGTTAGCAAGCCTGTTTATTTTGGAAAATGTATGAATTACAAAATAAGGAATCCATCTTTGACACAAACATAGGGTGGGAACTCATTTTTAATGTTGGTATGGTGGCTAAACTGTTGCAACAATCCATCTTAGGCAAGGTTGAACTTTCTACCTTCAAAAACATTGGAAACATTAAAAAGAAATGAAAAGGAATAACTGGGCAGTTTAGCATTTTACATACTTATATATATGTGGCTGTCCAGGTCATGCTACTTCTCATTTTCAAGGATGACAGATTACATAGTAAGATGTTATTCATCATTGACTATATAAAATATAGAGAAATATATAGATTCTGCAATGAGGTAAGGGGCCAGATCCTTAATACTTTGAGAACCTTATTCACAGAACACATTTCATAGATGTTTAAAATTGACTTTCTCCATCAAGTGCTGCTGGACTATTTGTGAAATACCACTGAAGATGTAGTGTGTGAACAAAGATTAAGCCTGTCCAAGGTCTAAACAGTACATGTTTATTACGAGTGCTTAAAAAACCCCACACTTGACACTCTCTCCTGAAAGTGTACTGGATTTACACAGTTAATAGGCAAACCCCCGGAACTAAGAGTGTGTTTACTTGAGAAGGATAAACAGTGACCCCCAAACACAAAGATCTTTTTACACAAACTGGGAAGCAAATGGTTTAAAAGCATTAAGACCTCAATGTGTTCCATACCACTGTGTTTCAAGTCATCAATCTTATATAATCTTATATACATATGAAGCAAAGAAGTGCTAAAAAAGGTCCATTTAAAATGCAAGTCTTTCCAGGTGTACCACTCATTTGCTAGACCTAAATGAAGTGAAGAAACAGCCTCTGTGTATATACATAATGCCATTAGTAGCAATTTATCATGTCTTTTTAAAGAGCTATACAGCTCTTTATTAAATTGCCTATAAACTCTTAAGAGCTATTAGCTCAGCCTCACTATATACATTAAATTGTTACAACCGGCTTTTTAAGAGATCTTAGTTATAATTCTCACTTATTCCTTTGCTGTACATGATTCATAACCAGCTTCTAATAACAGCATTTACTTAGTACTTTTAATCAGTTTTGCTTTCCATGCTAGAAAACAGTGATTTTTTCCAACCAAAAATAGATCCAATGTTTGAACAACATTTTTATATAGCCTCCCAAAAAGTATTTCAAAACAGTTGATATCCTAACTTGCTGCTAAGAGCACAGAGATGAAAGGCAAAAGATGGAATTAGATATAAAGGTAACAATCAGACCAAATACTTTATCATTATCCCATCAACTTAAGCTAGTGATTATGTTTCTTCTTCCCCTCGATAACCAGCCGTTCCAGCCTGAAATCTTATGTGATTTTTCTTCATCTCTGTTTCATAAATATTCCCTAATTTGTCCCATTTGCTTTTAAAAAAAATGTTGTCTGGTGTGTTTATAACCAGCCCCACGTTCAGTCTATGACCACCTTCCTTTATAATAGCTATAAATAAAACGAGCTGTGCTAAAACAACATTAATAGTATGTATTTAGGGTCATGAATGCCAGACAACAACAGAACAAAACTGTCTCAGAAACAGGGAGCCATACCATTTCCTTAAATCACCTCACACTGTCTAATTAGACAAAGTATTTAGGACCACTTTATACTTAAATTAGTTTCCATGGTGGAAAAGTTGTGACAGAAGAATTATGCATGTTGTTACATATGAAGGAAGTGGCAAATGTTTTCCTTGGTGAGCACAAAGTGTGGGAGGCTGCTGTGTGAACCGACTGCTTGGCAAGTGGATCCCCAGCTCAGCACACACTTGTGGTGTCTTTCCATACATTAAATAAATGTGTGGGGTTTCTTTTCTTTTCCCCAACAATTAACCCTCTTGTTAGAAAAGACAATGCTTGAAATGCTCAGAGGGCTTTCTTCATGTAATTGCCATCTCACAAAAAGGATTAATTTATTTAAAATATTTGTATCTCAGCCTTTTGTCCACCATCTACCCAGGTCTTGCTGATGCATGCCACTTACCGTATTTTTCCATGTATAAGACTAGGCGTTGTTGTTGTTTACCAAAAAATTAGGTTTAAAATTGGGACTTGTCTTATACACGGGTAGTGCTGAGGGGTGTTTTCTTAATTTGGAGTCCCCCCAAAAGGGGGCGTCTTATACATAGAAAAATATGGTACATTTCTTCACCCAGGACTTAATCCAAGACTTCTTGTTCGCCATACTAGCACGCACAAGCAGCAATTTTAGATTATATGAAATTCTGGAAGAAAAACTAGAGACTGCTCTATCTTCTCCTACCAAGAAGACTCCCAATCTTTTTTTTATTTATAAAATTTATATTCTTCCCTTCATTGCAAAAAAGCAATCTTAGTGTAGGTTATAAGATACCAAAATATGCATAACACCAATCAATTAAAAATCTACAGTTACAAACAGCAATTAAATCTACAGATGCCTCTATCTGTTACAGACTGCTTAATGGCTGCTGCTTGCTAACTCAGAAGGCCTAGCAAAAACTGGCACAGAAAACTAAAAAGTGCCAGCCTGATGGGAGAGAGTCTGAAGTGTGCCACTGAACAAGACTTATTTCGGCTTTCACAACACAGGATTATGCTCGGCAATTGTGTAACCTAAATGGGAACAAAGCCAAAACCAAGAAAGATGTATATAGCTCAACCTCAAAAACCAAAAAACCAAACAAACCCCTAAAGAGCTAAATATTTCAAATGTTGTAAGCATAATTATTCAGAAACAAATGCCTTGACACATGGAGTATAGGCAACATAAACAAATGTTGATACATAGTAAGCAGTGGTGTCTAACAAAAAGCAAAGGCGTTTTGACCAAATATATTTGAATCACTGGTTTTTGTCAGGAGCAGAACAGGATACAAACAGCAGCTCTGTCATTTAGCTCAGCCCTAAGTCACTAAAGAGGTTTATACATCAAAACCAGCACCTTGAGATGCACCTGGTAGCCAATAGACAACCAGCGCAGATCGAAGGACCGGTGTTATATGTTACATCAGCCAACAACATAGCAGCTGCATTTTGCACTGCCTACAATCTCTGAACTGTGATGAGTATCTATGGGGTTCTGAAGAATAAGGAGGTTGCTAAAATGGTCAAACCAGTTCTTAAGTTAAGTAAATAGCCCCTGCCGGGTCTGTTAAGGATTTACTTTGCAACATGAGGTAGAGTAGTGGTGCGAAACCTCCAGTCCAGGTCTACAGGGCCTCTGCATTTGGCCTGTGAAGACATTGTGATCAGACTATGCCCACCTGCCATTCACCTAACACCAGGCACGGGATAGTTATGGTTGTTCTAATGCTATGACTGGAAAGAATCTCTCTTTAAGAGAAAAGGGCAGGAGAGGGCTCTCTGATTGGAGACTACCCCTCTGCCTACTCTTTGACAGTAAAAGATAGGATTTCTCCTCACTCCCATTCCAGCATTGAGGTGGGAGTGGGTGAAAACGCTGTATGTTATTCTTAAGGAGCAGGTAGTATTTATCTCTGGTCTTAGCACTGTGGTGATTAGTGCTAAGATGGAAGATAAAAGATTTCTCTGCATTCTAAACAGCAGACAGAGAAAAGTGAGCAGAAGGGGACATGTCTCCCCCAATGGAAGTGATGTCATCAAGGTCTCTCTCTCCCCCCCCCTTCGCGCGCGCTCTCTCTCTCTCTCTCTCTCTGTGAAGCAATTCAGGCATCAAACTGGGGCTGAAAGAAACACAGAGGCCTGACTTGCTTTCTGTGAGAATCCAGAGCTAGAATCTGACAGAATGTTGCTGCTGTGAGTCTGCAGTGACCTTCTTTTCAAGAAAACCTAACCTATGTCCTTGAATTGCTGAAACCTCACACCTCTCAGAGTCTGAGGTACACACACACACACACACACATGAGATATAATAACATAATTCAGAAGCTTAATATTTTATCATTCTTCAAGTGAACTGCTGGATATACATCAAGCCTGCCATGTGGGAATCCCCTGCAGACGACCACAGTGCCTGGAGACAGCCAGTCGGGTTGTGTATTCCCAGCAGTGACCAGAGGAGGAATGACCTCTGGGAGGAGCACAGAGAGCAGAAACACCATGGTGCACCTGTAGCAGCAAGACCAGACGCCTTCATCTGCCCCACCTGCAACAAAACCTGTCTCAAACATGTTGCCTTAAAATATCAATGCAAACAGTTGCTTAATATGTTATCATTCTTCAAGTGACCTGCTAGATATACCCTCCAAAAAACACTGTAATATTTAGGGGATTTAGTTTAATATATATTGTTAGATGTTTGGCTATGCACTAAGGAATACCGTTTGTTTGGCTCTTGTGGAAGATGGCTGAACCTATACCTTATACTTTTCACTCTTTTGATTTGGGCATATTACACCTTCTGCTTCAACACTGAGATCACTGTGATACCTTCCAACTCCATGTTTTCTATTAATCTGACTCTTTTCCAATACTGACACTCTCAAGCCTCTTCCATAATGACAGATAGTGTATCTCTTCCCCAGAATTTGCAGCTGAATCCAAGACAAATTACCACTTCAAGATCCCTGAGCTACAGGTTGATCTTTCATTAGTTTCATACTGAGTCAGCAAACTGGCTTTTGTTCTAGGGCAGCAGTTATCAGTGCTTTTATAATTTGTTTATCCCGGACATGTTCAACTCTAAGGCAGCATCTGGTTTTCAGGGAGGTCCTGCTTTTGTTACCCAATTTTCCAGCTGGATTGAGAGAGGCACAAGAAAGTCAAGTGACTTGCCCGGGGTCATGTAGTGTCAGTGGCTTGGAACAAATTGTCACCCATGATCCTCCTGGCCTTCAATCCATATGGCCTCTACAGTATAGTTCTGCACTGGAGACAAATTGTCTTGTCATACAAATCTTAAAGTGATATTAAACACTCTCAGTAGATTTGTACACAGGACCTGTACCTACTCACTGCCTATGCTTTTTATCGTACATTGTTCTTCTTTGTTCATAATGCTACAAATTATCTAACTACATTTTTGTTAAGTATCTCTAGTCCCTCCGCATTCCCTATCCACTCAACGAAAGATGGAAATCTGACAGCTTACTGGGTGTTTTCTTTAACTTTGTGTTCACTAAGGCATCAATCCTAAACCAAAAAGTTCCTGTGAATTCAATGAAGCTTATTCCCAATTAAGTATCCTTAGGATTGCAGTCTAAGAATTTAAACTCAGTATCTTGAATATATGTTGCAGCTACGGGATGTAAAAGGTTCTGCAAGAAAGAACCCTTTTCTACAAGAACTCCAAAACCAATGATCCATAGAGACCAAACAACAACATATATTTAATATCATGGCGCCACCTCTCAAAGTTGTTTCACAATATACTTTGTTTTCTTTTGGGAATATGCAAAATATAAATCCACAAAACACTGTGTATAACATTAGGTCCTCTATGGGCTACAAACCACTGTCTGGAAATTAAATCTATATCCAGCACTTAGACATTTATGTTGTGCAACTATCACATAATTTAGTTGGTTTTGGCAATCTGTGGTACATAATCATGCACTGACAGGTGAAGAGCTAACAGATCATACAGATCCATTATTTATTTTATTTTTATCCTGTCCTTCCTTCTAAGAGATTCGAGTGGCATTTTAGCCTTACCACATCCCTATGTTAGGTTAGGCTAAGAGATAAATAGCTGTCTAAACCCACTGTGAGCTTCATAGATGAACATGACTTTGTACCTGAGCTTCTCATAAGCAGTGCTCTAGTTAGACTTTGCTTCATTAGAATACAGAGCCACCTCCCCATTTTAATCTAAAACTCTTTACATTATGCCCCACCCACGAGCCTCCAGTTAGTTGCTGGCAGCTTGGAGATATTCAACAGTAGCTGGTGTGGCAATATTAACTGGAGATTTCTCTGAAGTTCTAAGCTGTAACTAAAATGCCATGAGCAGCAGTGTTTCAGTTCTCGTACATTTTATATAAGATTCTATTACAATTGCTTCAATTGTATATCTGACTGTTCCAAAACAGGTATGATGTGGCATATGCATGATTAGATCTACCATTTTTTAAAGCCCTTAAATGTATCCATGGAGTAGGGGCTGAACTGAGAATGTTGAGCATCCTCCCCACATTTCCACTGCAGGTACCATTTCCCGAGCTGAAATGACTGTTCCAAGCTACTGAGGGGGTAATATTGGGTGGTACTCAACTTACTTTTAATCAGGATTCTTATTCTATCATTGAAGAATGGGAGGAGGAGAGGCTAAGAGAAAGGCCATCCAGTGAGTTCATAGTGGAAGAGCAATTTTAATTGAAGACTTCCTGAGTCATAGCTCATTCTCCTTATGCCAGCTCTCTCATCTGCAATGGCAACTAAATAAAAAGTGCTTTAGAGAAAATTAAATAACTTATTTTAAATGTGGGTAGTTAATTAAAAATGGCAAGCTTTCTGCAAATGTATGCATGATGACGATGACATCGGGAGCTCACCGTATGTCCTTAAGTATGGGAATCTTTAATTATTTAAGCATTCAGGATGCTTACTTGAGCTCCCCTTGGCTCAAGTAAAAAAATCCCTGTGCCTGACAGGGTAGTGGTAGACTCTCCTTCCTTGGAAGTTTTTAAGCAGAGGTTGGATGGCCATCTGTCATGTACAATCTAGTTGCGATTTCTGCACTGCAAGGGTTGGACTAGATGACCCTTGGGTCCCTACCAACTCTACAATTCTACAATTCTATGACAATGGGGCTCCTGTTACTTCCGTATCATAGCAGAATTATCCTTAAAAATTGATCCAAGTGCCTCATGCTTCTGGACTTAGCCAAGTCAGAGAATAATTATTTCTCAACAACTTCCAATAATAGATAAATAATTCCCACCTGCCCAAATGCTTTTTTCCCTAAGTGAACAAAAGCCTCTGACCTTCTAAAAGCAAATCCATTAGCTATGTCCTTCTACTCCCTTAAAAATTCAACAAACATTGTGACACTCAGGATGATAGCTCTAGACAATGTTTATCATATTCCTAAAGCTACCACCTGGTTAACCATTTGTATTGTCCCCATTTTAATAAAGGGGAAAGTCTGAATTAGGTGCAACTCATTCTCATAGAAACTGAATTTTCATAGAAACAGCAGGCAACCAAATGTTTTAGAATATTACATCCAGCAGAAGGATGTGATTAAGATGCAGCTGGACAGTTGAATGATCTTAGGAAAAATTTCCATTTTGTCCCCACACCATATACCGTATCTGCACGGCCAGACCTGCCACTGATATAAGTTGTACCTATGACATTGACTTAAAAACAGAACTATACCGGGTTTTAAATTTGGGGGAATTAAACCCCTTCTTTATAAAAATTAATTGTGCCAAGCATTTATTAGTACAGTAGTTAAAAGTTATGTTCTAAGATGTTGAACAACTGTACAGTTCCTGCTAATGTATTCCTAGGGGAAGGTACTATTCACCAAAATCTACACAGTTATTACTAGGAAATCATTACTCCCACAAATCTTTTTAACTCCTGATAATTATGGGTGATTTAAAAAGTTGTGCAGTTAAACAGTTGCCATCCTGTATTGTTTTGCCACATGCTATGGAAATCTGATGTACAATATCGACGCACTCCATCTGTTCTGCTGGATTGATCCGCTGAGGAGATTCTTTATAGAAACCTGCTTACCCCTGCTGGCGCTGTATGCATGAAAGGGGAGAAAACACTTTCTTCTCCTTGTTCTCTTGTGTGGTGGTCGACCCCGTCTTCCTCCCCATTAAAACACTTCCTGCTGCCACACATCTCACAGGATTTATATTGTTTTGATTCCTTTCAAACACTGACTTGTTACCAACATCTGACAACAGTCTCTTGGGCTGGCGTGATTTTACACACTGACCAGGTCCATAAGGCTCTATAAATCCCTCATGGATAGAGAGCTGTAAAAATGTCTCACTGTCCATTAAATTGCACAGTAGCCCCCTTTTTATTACATAAATAGTCATGTGTGTTCCACTTTTGGAGCTTGGGGAGGCTGAAAAAGCTTCTACTACTTTTCATATCAGCAAATCTTGCTTGGTCACTGTGTAACCTAGTTTAGAGAAACCATGGTGGTGGTCTTATTATTCCCGACTACTGTCACATATGGGAAGACCTCACAATGAGGAGTTTGCTATACTGACCACAACTGTAAATTTTCCTATATGTTTTAGTAACTTCTACCTGTGCTTAAAGAAAAGAGACATTTAAAACCAACAATTCCTCATCAAACTGGAAGGCTTCCAGTGAAGTACCGTGGGACTCTGGTTTGAGTCCAGTATGCTTCACTATCTTTGGTCAATGATGTAGAGATAGAGAGAATCCTTATCAAATCTACAGATGGCATAAAACTGGGAGCAACAGTTAACATCTCAGGAGAATAAACTTAAAAATGGCTTTGAGATAATGGAAAACTGGGCTAAAGCAAATGAACAAAATGAAATCCAGGTAGAAGATGGGGGACATCTGGCTTGGCAGCAGTGCATGCAAAAACAATTTGGGGGTTGTTACTGATCAGAAGCTGGACATAAGTTAGCTGGGTGATGCAGGTGCAAAAATGGCAAATGCAATTTTAACCTACGCTAGAAGAACCATAATGTCCAAGTCATGAGAAGGAACAGTCCCACTTAACACTAGTCAGATATCATATGGTCTACTTCTGTGCATCACACTTTAAGAGCAATGCAAACAAAATGGAATGAGTTCTGAGAAGAGCAATATGGGAAATAAGAACTATATGGAAAGATTGAACATAATGGGTGGTTAGTGGATGGTTCCCCAGACCGGATGGGTGGGAGATCACCTGCTCTTGATAGGGTTACACTTCCTTTGAAGGAGCAGGCTCGTAGCTTGGGCATACTCCTGGATCCTTTGCTGTCGCTCGAGGCTCAGGTGGCCCAGAGTACCTTCCCTCAGCTTCAGCTGGTGGCCCAGCTACGCCCCTATCTGGACAGGGATAGCCTAACTACTGTTGTCTATGCTCTGGTAACCTCAAGGTTAGATTACTGCAATGAGTTATACATAGGGCTGCCCTCTGAAGACGGTTCGGAAACTTCAGCAAGATGGTTTGAGCATATTACACCGATCCTGGTCCAACTGCACTGGTTACCAATTAGTTTCCAGGCCTAATTGAAAGTGCTTTAATAAAGCATTAAATGACCCAGGACTGCAGTACCTCAAGGACCGCCTCTTTCCATATGAACCTACCCAGACCCTGAGATCATCTTCTGAGGCCCTTCTTCGAGATTTCCGGAGGGTGGCAACATGAAAACAGGCCTTCTCTGCAGTGGCTCTCCATCTGTGGAATGCTTTCCCCAGAGAAGTTCGCCTGGCACCTTCATTATACACCTTTAGGCACCAGGCAAAAATGTTCCTTTTTAACTAGGCCTTTGGTTGATTTGACTGACATCCTATGCCCTTTAACAATGTGGGGTGGTTTTGGGTGGAAGGGGTGCACTATTGGGTTGTTATTTTTATTTTATATATTTTGTGGTTTTATATTTTTATTTTGCTCTGTGAACCACCCTGAGACCTCTGGATATAGGGCAGTATATAAATTCATTCATTCAATCAATCAATCAATCAATCAATCAATCAATCAATCTGCTGTCATGTAGAAGAGGAGTAAGATTTATTCTCTGCTGTCCCTGAGGGTAAAACAAGATCTAATGGGCTGCAGCTACAGGGTAGTAGATTTCAAAGGAACATTAATAGGAACCTATGGAAAGTAAGAGAATTTTGACAAGGGAGCCAAGGTTCTTCCTTGCTGGAATTATTATTGAGACAGAGGCTGGACAGTTTCCACTCTAAAATGCTCTAGCCCTGGATTTCAAGCACTGAACAGCAGGTTGCTCCTTCCAGTTCCCGGATTCTATAATAATGTTCAATGAGCACATTGACTAAGCAACAGTAAACCGAGGAGAACTTTACAGACCACCGTACTGGTGTACACCCACTGAAGTGAACAGGATTCCTCAATATAAAATAAAAAACGCTTAAAATTGATTTTTGAGCCAAGAATTATTTTACGTTACCCGATCCCAGCTTATCCCCCACCTGCCTGCCCCTATTGCTGATTCTGTGGTTATTTGGAAGAAGGTTACTTTCACTTGCTCAGAGCCCTTTATTTACTTACAAAAAGGTGCAGGCTGCTTTTCTGCATAAAGTATATTCAAAGCATTGAACAAAACAGCAGTAAAAATAGAGTAAGAAAATCAATCCAAATGACAATCAATAAAATAGACTAATATTCTGTTCCATTCACTCCCAGGTATTGGCAGATTAAAGGTTTGGAATACTCTAAAGTTGCAGGATACATTGATCCATTCAGATGACAGCCAGTCTTTGCCATGTGGCAAAGTCATAAAGAAATGTTTCCACTGAAGGAAGGAAGTACCACAGAGCATAGTGGGATTTTACAGATACTTCATTTTACTACACACTATATTGCTATGACTATATTGCAGGAATTACCACAGGAATACTACTGTCAAATCCAAAACAGTTTGCAAAGACAGTTGAATGAAATAAGAAAATGAGAGTGACAG
The DNA here is from genome assembly GCF_964106645.2 of Podarcis pityusensis. Lineage (NCBI taxonomy): Eukaryota > Metazoa > Chordata > Lepidosauria > Squamata > Lacertidae > Podarcis > Podarcis pityusensis. Next base: position 49,093,679 of record NC_138032.1, on the reverse strand, counting down.
AGAGAACAAAAATGGTTAACAGTAGGGCTGTTGCTTTTCCCAAGCGCAGCAAGCTGAGCCTAATTGAGGCTGACGCATGACAGACTCGTGTGTACGGTATTGCCCAGGCACTGACTGAAGCTGCTGACAGAGGGTAAATGGTGCATGGCAGTCGGTCTTGCCCTGGCCTGGCATGGCAACATCAGCGCACACTGCCTGTCAGGAGATATCATGAGGGCTAATGAAGGGCAGCCCATATTTTTAAAATTCTCCTCACTTAGTTTTGGTTCAGACTTTAACACCATGAAGCCTTCTCAACCTTGTAGTGCTTGGTTAAGGATATGTGACACTTATTTAAAAATTAATGTGTTCTAATCAATTTAAAGTTAGACAACTAAAAGCTGGTAGCTCTGTGGGTATGCATGTGTTAGAGGAGAACAATGTGAGGCACTGGGGGCGGGGGGAGAGCCCAGAATAGAGAATTAACCAACTATAGTTAAGAAATTCATAGCGCTATTCATTTATTAATTGCAAAGAAACAAGGAAGAATAAAAGTCAGCTAAAGAAAGACATCTATCAACATTATGTAGGGAAGATCCTTGATTTCAGGGGAAAAGGTTCATGCCATGCAGTTTACCTGACATTATTTTTGAGACCCTGATTCATGCATATACATACTTATCTCCATTGAAGATTAAAATTACATATGGAAACTTTATCTGACCAGAATCTTTTAACTGTTTCACCAGAATGCTGAAAGCCAAATACACAAACTTTAATCTTGGAACAATTCACGTTTCTTCTCTCACATAAACTAGGGTTACACTGCAATAGAGACAACTTTATTGTATGGGGGAAAAACGATGGAAATGTACTTAACTAGGCATTAAGAGGGGAAGTATTTCTTAACGGTTTACAAATATCTACAACTACTGTTTAGGTGGAGTTTATTTGTTTATTTATTGGATTTATATACCACCCTTCATCAAAAGATCTCAGGGCAGTCCTGCAATTAAATTTTCATTACAGAATAAGAATTTATTTCACAAAATAATAGGGAAAGGCTATGTACACACCATACCTTTAAAGCACATTTGAATCACATTCATTCCTTCAAAGAATTCTGGGTACTGCAGTTTGTTAGAGATAGCTGAGAATTGTAACACTCTGAGGGTAAAACTACAGTGCCCAGAATTCTGTGAGAGAAAGAAACTCAAAAGCTATGAAGGAGTAAGGAAAAATGTGTGTACAATTAATCATAATTGTAAGAAGTGCTAAGATGCCCATCTCTCTCTTCAAGGGAGTTCTCTCTCTCTCTTCAAAGATTACTGAACAGTTGATAGGTGGACAGTTTTCAGTATCTTGCTGAGAAATGGCCAACTAGTAGCTTGCTGGCAAGTGCCCATCACCATCTTTAGGACAATTTAGCTGAAAAGTGAAGCCTAGGGTCATGTTTTTAATCAGGTAATAAGCCCTCCCCCCTTACATTGGGGAATTCTGGCTGGTCAGAGAAAATCTGTTCCACCACTTTCTTTTCACTAGTAGGTTTAATTTCTGGGAGTCATAAAGAATATTGAGTTGAGGCAAAGGCCGTTGTCACTAGACTCTAAGCTTGCCTGGGAAGAATTCAGCCTCCCTGCTAAAGATACTAGCCATCTATGATCTAGCCCAGGCATAGGCAAACTTGGCCTTCCAGATGTTTTCGGACTACAATTCTCATCATCCCTAGCTAACAGCACCAGCGGTCAGGGATGATGGGAATTGTAGTCCCAAAACATCTGGAGGGCCGAGTTTGCCTATGCCTGATCTAGCCCGTCAATTTGCTCTACTTCAGATTCTAAGAGTCCAGGACCCCACCAGTTTAATTCTGTGCTATTAATATAATAATCACAAACAGAACAAAATAAAAACGAAGCACCCTTTACCACAACTTCTTATTTTTGTCCAAATTTTAACTTAGATGGCTTCATTGTAAATGCAATTACTTGACATGATAAAATATTCAGCTCCTTTTTGTGTGACTTCAGCTTATCTGGGATGTTTTTTAAGTACTAATATAAAGTAATAAAGGCAGGAATATAGAGAATAAATGTTAAATGCTTTTAGGATTTTTTATTTTATACTTCAGCACGAATAAGTAGTAGTACCAGCTACTCTGGTCTTTAACATTATGCCATACTATTATTATTTTATTATTATTAACATTTGTAATGTGCTTTCAAGTAGTCAAAGTGATTCACATGCGTTATCGAGTTGTAATCCGCACAATAACCCTGTGTGTTAAGTCAATATTATAATTTCTGATATTGCAATTGTTGAACCCCCAGAACAGATTTAGAGGGCTTGCAGGGGGAGAAGAGTAGGAGACTTTTCACTTATAATAACCATAGATTTAATTTCAAGCATGTGCTTTTGTATTCGGCTAGCTGCATGAATAGGTATTTGTGTGTACCTCTTTAAAAAGAAAATGTTAACTCACCTTGCTTGCAAGCAACTCTGCAGGGAATACATTTAACAGTTTTAACCCTTGCATTAGGGAGTGGAAATTGCTGTATATTTTTGTAATCTCTATAAATGCTTAATAGATGTGGCCCCAGGTCTTAGTTTACTTAGTTTAAAAATGGTCCAGAATGTCTTTTTTGTAACTTGGGAGGAAGAGGTGAACACCTGCAGCCAATATAAAGGAAAAACAAATGGCATAAACTCATTTTATTAGTTCCAAAAATCTGCTTCTATGGCAGGTCTGTGATTTCAACTTACGGGGAATAGTCTGATTTCCTACATGCCCCACATTAACTCAATTCATGTAGTTTGTTACAGTTTCACAGGCCTGAAGGAGGAAATATCTAATCTCTAAGGAGATGGGTAACATACTATAAATGTTCGACACCTGATCTTGGCTTCTAAGATGGAATTTCCAAATTTAGCACTTGCAAACTCACTTCTTGGAGTTGGCAGACTTCATAGTAGTCCTGTGATATAGAAGCTTGCAGTGAGCTAATGAACAAGGAATGTTTATTAGGAGCTACTATAAAGCTCAAACAGAAAGCTAGTATTGTTTATAATTATGGAAATATAAATATGAAAAGGCAGAGCAAAACTCCAAATTCAAACAATGTCCAGATGGCACTTTCTGTCCAAAGTCTCCACCCTCCCAGCATTCTCATCTTTCTATACAGAGAAAGTAGCAAACAACTTGTGCTGTATTGTCTTTATATTTCAAGATGGATAGATACTAAAAGGGAAATAGAAATGCAGCATATTTACTTATTAAACGAAACCCTTAAATAAATTGATTCTAAGAAAATGTCTGAATGGCTTACAAAAATAAAACAAAATATTAAGATTATGAAAACAGTTAAACAGAGTTTGGGTTTGATATCCCGCTTTATCACTACCCTAAGGAGTCTCAAAGCGGCTAACATTCTCCTTTCCCTTCCTCCCCCACAACAAACACTCTGTGGGGTGAGTAAGGCTGAGAGACTTCAGAGAAGTGTGACTAGCCCAAGGTCACCCAGCAGCTGCATGTGGAGGAGTGGGGACGCGAACCCGGTTCACCAGATTACGAGTCTACTGCTCTTAGCCACTACACCACACTGGCATTTACAAACATTTTTAAAAAATTAAAAATCACCAGCAGCTAAAAAGAGATAAAACACATTAACTTCTACATGTTTGGAGGGGCTTGCCAAACAGGGGCAGACTTTGCTCTTTCAAATTTCAGTGGTGCCCTATGTGAGGCCAAAATTTGGTGACCCTCTGCCTCTTGTCTTCTGTTCTACTCAATCCACTATATCATGATTGTGGCGCCCTGTGGCACCCCCTAAGCTCAGCGCCTAGTGCAGCCCAACCGGTTGTGTTGCCCTAAATCTGCCTCGGTGCCTAAACGGAAATCTTTTAAGCAGCCACAAAAAATAATATAACTAAGGTCAAAGGTCAATAGGCAGGGAAGTCCAGACTGTAGGTGCTGCTGAACTAAAAGATCACTTTTTTTACTAGTACTGGATATATAAGCCGTAACATGTGGTCAAGTGGATATATATGCGGTAAGGCAATCCCACAAGTAAACTAGCACTGAGCTCTTAAGTGTAGCATTGTGGACAGGATAGTGCCTTGCTGCACCCATCATGTAACTGCCAGGGGACAGAAAACACATTCTCCCAGTGCTATTCTCTGATCTCAGCCCCAAAGGTAGGACCAGAAAGAGCCACTTTAACACAGTGCTTCCAAATCCCTTTCCATGAAGCCATGCAACTGCTAATTAGAATACCATAGTCAATGGGACAGAAAACTGCAGAGAGACAAGGAAGCAGGAACAAGGCTTCACTCCCTTGTTACACTCTCTATAAAGATCTTCCATCAGGGTGACCAAGGGCAACATAATCCTATGGCCAGGTGTGAACTCGGACTGAATGGATCTAAATAATGTTTGTCATCCAAGGATGTACAATTTGCTCACTACTTTCCTTGCACTGTAACATGGCATTGGAAGGGACTGGCACATGGAAGCTTGAATCTCTTATAAGGTTGAGATTTGCACTGAGAAAGTGTTATCAGAACAGGACCTTATTTACATTGCCTTAAATCTGTTTAGCTCAGAGTGTCTCCTCAGGGTTTACTAGAATCTGTAAGGTCACTGCTATGTTTTTAAGGTTCAGGTCAGTTTTCTCTCTTATGACCCATTGTAAAGTTGTTGTTGTTAAATTTTTTTTAGTAGGCAAATGTTATTGACATCAATAGGATTTGTATGCGCAGGATCAGTCATTTTTAGCGCCAGATATTATACTTCATGGTTTCTAATATCGCTATTTCCATGCTAGCTGGCAGAACCAGCCAGTAAATTACTGTCAGGATTCCAAGACATTTACATACCTTAGGCATGAGCAACCAATTGGAACCTTTAATCTTTAACAAGTTACTGCTCAGTGACATAATAATGAATAAAATGAAGAGTAATGATGTTGGCCACAAAGCTTAGCAAATAAACATTTTACACAAATCTAACAATTCCTGACTAGCTCAGCACACGGAATTCATTTTCACGGGCCATTGCTGACTCTACTCGACTTGTGGTAAACCACTCTGACATTCTTCTACCATTGTTTTCTGTTCAGGGCAAGCACCTGTCATTGTTTCCGAGCTGAGGCCCATGCGTTACAAATAGCTAGGGTAAAGACAGCCTTCCATTTCAGTATTCTTAAAAGAGAGGTTTTGAGAAAGATTCTTGGTATTCATGTCAAGGAAGTTTTAGAAAACCATCCCCAGAACTATTGACAGAAACTTTCATTTGTTTTAAATCTGATTGTATAGTTTGGCTTATCAGCACTGACAGGACAAGGTCATAGACCACATTCTGTTGTTATTTCTGCTCTCACCAAGAACATACAATTAAGTCACCTAAAATAAAATTCTGTCAATGTCAAAAAAAACCTAGCAGATCACTAACAACAACGGCAAAGAAGACTCACCACTCACAGAATGTTCTGGCAGTGGTAGTGCAAGAATATGTCTAACCTAGCAACCTAGTCTAACTCTTGGTGATAATAAAGATTGGCATGTCCATATCTTTTCTTGTTTTGTAAAAAACAAACTATGCTTTAAAAAGTATCAAATTCTGTTTTAGGGAAGCTACTGAAATAATAGGTATAAAGAGCACAAGATAATGCATGCTTCCCGTCACCTGTTACAAAGAAGTCACAACAACAATAAAGTGATTAGGAAATAAAACAAGAGAAATAAAATAAGTGATTAGGTTGTTTATCCTTTTGCCGGCTAAGGCTACCATGTGAAAAAAGCTTCAGCATAATGGTAAACACAGCAAGACCTTCAGAGACAGAAAAGTTATCAAAATTCATACTGCCCACTCCCTGGCATTCTGGTTCCCTTAACAAATTATTGTATGCCGCATCATTATCTCCTTCACATCATTTTCGGATTTCTGATCTAGCAGCCCCTCGTCACTCATCCCACTTAGTTCTGTGGCTTCCACTTGTAATTAAATGCATTTTAATTCTCCTTCCTTGGATATGCTAAGCTGTTCACTCTTTTGGATCTTTCCCGCTACCTGCCCTTATTAGATATTAGTTCTGGGACCCAGATTCTGCTTGTCAAAGGAACTGGCCATCTGGGGTAGAATACAACTGTCACCCACATTTCTTCAAAGCCCCCCCCAAAACCCTTGTTTTTCCAGTAAAAGAGGAATTTGGCAACTAAGTTTTAAAAAATCATATGCCCTTCCATCCCTGTTCTGTTAAGATCAGTATTTTCACTTGTTTATTCAGTAATTCAGACTGATTTACTCTCCAATGCTTCTGGTTCCTATATTCCTAAAGTAGGGAAATATCAATTGGACGCTCTTGGTGTCAGAAATGTCTTTTTGATGCTTAGCTAGAATCTCCTTTCTTGTAACTTGAAATCATTGGTTCAGGTCCTAGCCTCCAGAGCAGGAGAAAACAAGCTCGCTCCATCTTCCATGTGACAGCCCTTTAGATATTTGAAGATGGGTTGTCATATCTCCTCTCAAGTCTCCTCTTTTCCAGGCTAAACATACCCAATCACCTCAACCATTCTTCATAGGGCTGGGTTTCCAAACCTTTGATCATTTTGGCTGCCCTCATTGGCACAAATTCCAGCTTCTCAATATACTTCTTAAACCAGGGGTCAGAAAGGTTTATCTTGCCTGGGCCAGATCGGTCCCACAGAGATCCCTCCGTGGGCTGGATTGCGCTTGCATAGACGCAATTTTCGGCGCTGCGGAAGCGAGTCCTCGTGCTGCGCCAGTTTAGTGCAGTGCATGAGTGGGCAGCTCAGTTCGGGTGTGGCTCGGGGGCCGGTCAAATGACCTCCGTGGGCCACTTCCAGCCCATGGGCCTTAGGTTGCTGACCCCTGTCTTAAACTGTGGTGCACAAAACAGGACACAGTAGTCGAGGTTTGGTCTGACTAAGACAGAATAGAGAAGGACTTTTACATTCCTTGATTGGGACACTATACTTCTGCTGAAGCAACCTAAAAGAGCATTAGCTTTTTTTGCTCCAGCATCACACTGTTGACTTATGTTAAGCTTGTGGTCTATGAAGACCCCTAGATTCTTTTCACATGTACTACTAGCAGCCAGATGTCCCACATCTTGTATTTGTGCAACTGATTCTTCCTACCTAAGTGTAGAACTTTACAGTTGTCCCTATTGATGTTCATTTTGTTAGTTCAGGCCCAGTTCTCTAATCTGTTAAGATCGTCTTGAATCACAATTCTGCCTTCATCAGCAATGGCTATTCCTAGTTTAGTGTCATCTGCAAATTTGATGAGCACGCTCTTCATTCTTTCATCAAAGTTGTTTATAAAGATATTGAACAACAACAGGCCAGGACAGAACCCTGAGGCACCCCAATTATCCCTTTTTTCCAGGATGATGAGGAGCCATTAGTGAGCACTCACTGGGTTGGTCTTCAAAACAGCTACAAATCCACCTAACAGTTACCTCGTCCAGTCCACATTTTACCAGCTTCTCTGCAAGAATACAGTGAAGGACTTTGTCAAAAGCCTTACTGCAATCAAGATACACTACATCCACAGCATTCCCCTGATCCACCAAGACTGTAACTATAAAAAAGAAATGTGATTAGTCTGGCATAGCTTGTTTTTGAGAAAAACATACTGGTTCTTAGTAATCACAGCATCCTTTTCTAAGTGCTCATAGACCAACTGTTTAATTATATGTTCTAGGACCTTTCCTGGTATTGATGTCAAGCTCACCATTCGGTTTCACCTCTAATTTCAGCAGAGTTCAGTCTGAAAGTTAAAGGTTTCATTTCGATGTCCATTATCATTCAATGTTGTCTTTGGTGAGAGGAGCACAAGACCCATTCCCTTATGAATCAGGGCACAAGTGCCAGATTTCCATCAGTTAAATTAAACCGTACAGTATGAAGGAAAACTGAGCCAATGATTGTCAGGTGAATAAAGAAGAGCACAAAGGAGCCTAGTGATTTACAGTTACCCAACTGTTTCATGGAGCTAAATTTGTCAGAAATGTAGCTTCTGAAGTCCATCATGCAGTAGTCCGTTCCCAAAAGAACACCATTCTTTGTGAATTAATCTCACTTACTTATTCCCTCTCCCACATTCTCTGCAGATTTTTAACAACTACTCAGCTAAAATGCCAATGAAATGTGTAACTAACTATACAATGAACACTACAGTTAAAGAAGATGTTTTGTGAGTCCCCTGAAGGTTACACCAAAGTACTCAGGATGGTGAAATTCAAGCAGACTGTCAGGGAATCTCTATTAAAAAAAAAGATGAAAAGGCAACAAAACTGCCAATATGGTCTTATGTACATAAACATAAAGTGATGCACACTGGGTTGGGGTGACTCTTATTTTGCATATGGCTGGATGGGGTTTGAACTCGAGAGAACAACTAGGAAAGAGATCCTAGGTTTGCTCAATAAAAATGTTGATCCAGTGTGCAGCAGCAAAAAAGAAAAAAGGGCAAAATATATGCTAGTGGTTTTAAAAGAAACAAATCTGCCAGTATCATAATGCCCTTGTACAAATCTATAATGTGACCACACTTAGAATATTGTGTGTAGCTATGGTTGCCAAATCTCAAAAATTCTACTGCAGAGCTGGAAAAGCTTGAGTAGAGTGACTAAAATTATCAAGGGGCTCACATCTCACCTTCCCCACGAGGCAAGGTTTTAATGTTATAGCACTGGACACTTTTTAGTTAAAAAAAGACATTGTCTAAAGGCGAAATATGATAGAAATATGATAGAAATTTATAAAAGTATACGTAATGCAAAAAAGGAGAGAGGGAGAGCAAAAGAGAGAACAATAAGTTCTCTTTCACATACAATTTATGCCGGAGTTATAGTTCAGAGATTGAGCCTAGAGCCAAAATTGCATATAGAATAGCCTTCCCCATGCTTGAGTATCTACATGTTGTTGGACCACCATCATTTTGTATTTTGGGGACATGGATCACAATAGGATACTGAGTGTATGCAAATTTCAGATGAAAACTCTGCATCTCCCCAAATATGGATAAAAATTGATAAAACAGGTTGTGTTATATATGCCCCACACCTTACCTAATATTTAGATTTTCAACCATACCCATTTTAACAGATACAGAACTGCAGTGTCCCTCCCATCTCAAGCTGATACCACTTATGCAGCAAATTTTGTTTTCTAAAAATACCAACAATTGAATTTTTGGTCAATATCTATTTGAGTGAAATTACCTTACAGGACAAACTATAAACTGAATCTCAAACTGTGACTGCAGAATACATCTGAAAATGTCTTCCACAGAAGCATGTCTAGGATGACAAAGATACATACTACTTAGGTATCAGGCATTCTAACAGGGCTCACAGTGAGAACTCAGGGTACAACCAAAGAAAGAGAGCAGAACCCCACCCAGGTCTTGCTGATTCCTTTTGAAGCTGGGAAATGAAGGGGACACTTACAAGCGCAGCAAGGGTAGGCGAGAGAAAAGGAAACTTCTCCACCCTCGATTCACTCCAAGTTACTTCCAGTTATATAGCCCCACAGGAAAAAATATACAGCGGGGAGAAGCAATTTTGCGGGGAGGAAAATAGTTGCCTGGTTCTGCAACTACACCTCCATCTGCACAGAAATTACTTGGCTCCTGCACTCCATATTCTGGTAACTTTCACACTGGATTACTACAATGTGCTCTATGTGGGGCTACCCTTGAAGATGCCTCGGGCTTCAAGTTGGTCCAAAATGCAGAAGCCAGATTACTGGTGGAAGGTTCCCTTTATTTATTTTATTTGTTTATTACATTTATATACCACCTTTATGTTCCAAGAATCTCAAGGTGGTGTCCATGGTTCCCTCCTCCCCATTTCATCCTCACAACAACCCTGTGAGGTAGGTTAGGCTAAGAGATTACTCAGTGAGCTTCATGTCTGAGTGGGGATTTGAATCCTGCTGCTGAAGTCTTATTACAATCAAGCAGTATATAAGTGTGAAATAAATAAAGATCACATAACCCCTGGTTGAAAACAGTTGCATTGGTTGACAGTTCATTTCCATGCCCAATTCAAGGTGCTCATGTTAGTATTTAAAGCCTTAGACAACTTATGCCCCAAATATCTGAAAGACAGGTCAGCAAACCTTTTCAGCAGGGTGCTGGTCCACTGTCCCTCAGACCATGTGGTGGGCCAGACTATAATTTTTTTGGGGGGAGGGAAGAACGACAAATAACCCAGAGATGCATTTTAAACAAAAGCACACATTCTACTCACGTAAAAACATGCTGATTCCTGGATCATCCGCGGGCCGGATTTAGAAGGAGATGGGGCCAAATCCTGCCCCCGGGCCTTAGTTTGCCTACCCATGCTACAGACCCGGTGTTAAGTCTGGTAGGTGGGCCCTCTTGGTATTTTCTCTTCCCTCAGAAGCTCAGGGTGATGCAGTAAGAGAGTGCATTCTCTGTGGCAGCCCCCAAGTCGTAAACTCCCTCTGCACAGAGGTATGTCTGTCAACTTTGCTATACAGTTTCTAGTGAATGTTGACAGGGTGAAGCAGAGGTAAATAAATCAAAATAATTAAGTAAGTATTAGATTGAGAAGGGTTTAGACTCACCGCTCCAGCTCATTCATGTTTTATTTTAAATTTAGGGTGGGGACTCCAGCCCTCCAGATGTTGCTGGAGAACAATTGTCATCATCCCTGACCATTGGCCATGCTGGCTAGTCTGAGGGGAGTTGGACTCCAACAATGGTGGGAGAGCTACAGGTTCTACAACCACAATATAAATCCACTCTCACAGACCATATTTGCTTTATAGGGCATCAACCTCAACTTGACTAGTGACTAGTGGGGTGCCACAGGGTTCTGTCTTGGGCCCGGTCTTATTCAACATCTTTAATTAATTAATTAATTTTATAATGAATGATTTTAGAGTGTTGTTTATGCTGTACTTTTATACTGTTTTATTGTTGTTAGCCGCCCTGAGCCCGGCTTTGCCTGGGGAGGGCGGGATATAAATAAAAAATTTTATTATTATTATTATTTATCAACGACTTGGATGATGGACTCAAGGGTATCCTGATCAAATTTGCAGATGACACCAAACTGGGAGGGGTGGCTAACACCCCAGAGGACAGGATCACACTTCAAAACGACCTTGACAGATTAGAGAACTGGGCCAAAACAAACAAGATGAATTTTAACAGGGAGAAATGTAAAGTATTGCACTTGGGCAAAAAAAATGAGAGGCACAAATACAAGATGGGGGACACCTGGCTTGAGAGCAGTACATGTGAAAAGGATCTAGGAGTCTTGGTTGACCACAAACTTGACATGAGCCAACAGTGTGACGCGGCAGCTAAAAAAGCCAATGCAATTCTGGGCTGCATCAATAGGAGTATAGCATCTAGATCAAGGGAAGTAATAGTGCCACTGTATTCTGCTCTGGTCAGACCTCACCTGGAGTACTGTGTCCAGTTCTGGGCACCACAGTTCAAGAAGGACACTGACAAACTGGAACTGGGACAAACTGGAGGAGGGCAACCAAAATGGTCAAAGGCCTGGAAACGATGCCTTATGAGGAACGGCTAAGGGAGCTGGGCATGTTCAGCCTGGAGAAGAGGAGGTTAAGGGGTGATATGATAGCCATGTTCAAATATATAAAAGGATGTCACATAGAGGAGGGAGAAAGGTTGTTTTCTGCTGCTCCAGAGAAGCGGACACGGAGCAATGGATGCAAACTACAAGAAAGAAGATTCCACCTAAACATTAGGAAGAACTTCCTGACAGTAAGAGCTGTTCGACAGTGGAATTTACTGCCAAGGAGTGTGGTGGAGTCTCCTTCTTTGGAGGTCTTTAAGCAGAGGCTTGACAACCATATGTCAGGAGTGCTCTGATGGTGTTTCCTGCTTGGCAGGGGGTTGGACTCGATGGCCCTTGTGGTCTCTTCCAACTCTATGATTCTATGATTTGGACCCACACATCTGCTGAAATCACACCAGATTTGGCCACAAAGCTCTTCCAGTGTCTAAAAATGAATAATCTGGCTAAGTGATGTGAAATGTATCTTCTAGGTAAATTTCCATCAATGGATAGTTCATTTCATGGTCGCTGCCACCATGCAAGCCTCGGAGATGAAGAAATACAAAGAGTTACAGCAATATCTCTCATTAGCCTGTTTTGACACCTACTTGCTAAATAGGCTAAGCTCTGTTAGTGCAGGAGGATTTCCCTTAACTGCTTAGGTCTGTAAAATGGTTTAGTTGTACAAGTGTTAATGAAACCCTTAGAAACATTTAGGGATCAGGGGTTTTTTTTATTAAAAAATCTCATTACCATATCAAGGGGCTACTTGTTAATCACTGTCCAAATTCATTTGGATTTATTCTGTCACACTTATGCTTACAATTAAAATGCCACAAGGTCCCAGTCAGATTAAACAAGTGGTTCCTCCCCCCCCTTCTCTCGTATGTGTGAGCTTATAGGACTGGTAATGACAAATCACATGGAGGAAAAATATATCATAATTAATTAGGTAGAACCCCAAAGATAACCTCTCCTGCAGTATCCATGGGCTATTTTAATGGATTTCAAAAAAATTAACTTTACATTTATTACATGATAAAGAGACTACACCAGTTATTTTGTTGACTTTTCAAGGAATTTTAGATGTATTTATGGATGTATTTTTTAAATGTATTATATATTTATGCATGCATATCCCACCTATTTTCCAAAGAACTCAAGGTGGCTAACAAGCCACAGCACCAAACTCATATACTGAATAAAAGCAAAACCCAAATCAAACCCATTCCTAAAACAACGAAATAACACACAAGCATAAATAGTACCTACATATGGGCATACACTGTATTTACAGAATGGTGCTAATCCAGAGAAGGCTAGTGTAATTGCACAGTGTGGCAACTGAGTTAAGAACTGTACCCCTGCCATTAGGGCCTGCATTGTAATGACAAACTGAACAAACACTATGCACATACGTTTAGCTGCACAATTCCCTTGCATATAGCAGTCCCAGATATTTTGCTGCGCAAGTCTTGTGCTAATGGTTGTGCATATTTTAAACTAGAATGCCAAGCAGAATTCAATTTTTCCAGAATTACGTATATTTGAAAAGAAAGGGGGGATGGGATAAGAAAGCACCCAAACAATGTTAACTGAAAGTTTGATCATTATAATGAAATATATGCTTGCCTAATATTTCAGTAGCAGGTATATTCCTTTTGTATCCTTGCTGGAATTAGATGCATTTTAAAAGGTGGTACGCTGCAGATACTTTTAGATAGGTCGAGGTCCCACAGCCTGGCAGGTTTAAACCCCAGTACTGTTTAAATGTACAACTGAAAAAAGAGGTTGGAGTGAAAGAAGGTAGGTCAAAGAAGATGGATGTTTTCTACAGAGCTTGCCATTCTAGATAAGCACTATGAGCCATTCTCATTACACAAACATGTCTTGGACTCATTTCCCAAACAATACAACCATGCAATGACCCTTAATCACTCCTTGAGCCTTGGTCTGCTGAGGTTTTAGGAAGCAGGTTCAGTTGAGCATCTAGATAGCTGTAGTATTAAACAGTTCTCACAGGGAATAAGAAATTATTTTCATCCACTGAGCTCACTTGCCTGCGTGCAAAAATATTGTTTAATAAATACTATAAATCTATGCATAAATAGCACACCAACATTAAGGTTTTGCTCTTCAATCACTGTACACATTAAATCTATAAAAAGGAAGAAAAACATGAATCATTATCCTTTTTGAAGCACCCTCTGCTCCCATAAAAACAAATTCTGTCTCATTTCCTAATAAATCAGCACATGCACAAACAGACACAATTATGGGTCAGAGAAAGCTAAAGTTGGCTTCTTATAATTTAGCTTTATTATAGTTGATTAGACAAGATGGGAAAAAGTTCAACATAGGACTAACTGAAAAACAGTTGCTATGTCAGCCCAAATGGTTTCAAACGTACCATATTTTAAGTCTGGGGTGAAAAAATTCTCCCCTTTCACAGGGCCATTCATTTCCCACCAAAGTAACAGAACATTGGGGTGGGGGGAGGGATACTTATGGGTGAAGGGACAAGATTTCAGGAGACTTATCTGAAAATACAAGGCAGTAGAGACTAGCAATTTAGTCCACATTTATTTTTACTGTAAGAAACAAACAAAAATAAAGCCCAAATGATTCTGTTGTTGCTTCAAGCAGCAGGAGGTTTGAAATGTGAAGCCCAATGACAATCCTCATTGAGAAAGAAAGAGTTCTTTTATTTTAGAGCATCCCTGACTCTCCTCATTAACCACACTGGCATCCTTTTAGATTAGTTTGTGGCTTTCCTAATCTGTAACATATATATAGTCAGCCTCTTATTGTGGTTTCACTTACACACACAAACACACACATTTACCCTTCTCAGAACATGTAAAGACATTCATAGTTCAGCTGAGAGATTGGGGAAGATTTCACAATTTTCACCTGTGAGTGTTCCTTCTGCTGGATCCAGGACGAATTGTCCTAGTGGTGAGACAACTTTATGTCTCACTCAGTGGAAGCAGAGTTAGAAGCTGATATCAAGGAGTAAGTTTGCCTTGATACATGGATGCATTTGATAAATGTGATCCTACACTCCATAAATATTATATCGCAATAGCCTGGAAAGGAACAATTAAAAACTCAAGGGTGTCATACAGCAGTTCATAACATTTATATATTTAAATTTACTTCGCAGACAGTTCTCTCCCTGTTCAAAGTTATTATTGACACGACAATAAGAGACTGTTTCTGTTGGCATAGTTGAAGGTTACGAAAAGTGGAGGTGAAGGTGGGGAATGCCCACCTGGAGCACTGCTTTGAAACCAGGAAGGTAAGGGGGGAAAAAATCAAATTAAATTAAGGACACTGCCACTCCCGTACCCTCACTCTGAGAAAGGTGGCATTTCCTTAGAGTGAGGCATGGGATAGGTGGCCCAGGAGAGGGCCTGTGTTGGTGCTGTTCTGCTGTGGAAGTTCATGAAAATATTTTAAAAAATTATGCTGTGGCACTACATTAGCAGATAGATAGATAGATAGATAGATAGAGAGAGAGAGAGAGAGAGATGGGAAGAAAGGAATGAGGAGGGGAAGAGTGGTAGTCATGCTACAGAGCAACCTTTGGTCACCTCCCATACAAAGTAAAAACAGAGGAAGGGAAGAGTGCCTGGGCAGGCAGAATGGCGTATGGGGTCCCCAGAATGAACCTGGTTCTGAGCTTCCTTAAACCTGGCCGCACCTCTGATCAGATGAATGACAAATGATATAGGAGTGGGAATACAGTATGATTAGGTCCATGGGCTAAACCTAATTAGTTGTAGATATAAACAGATGATATTAAGATAGATTCTGCCCATCTTTGGAGCAGCTTTTTAGCCTGAAAACAACCTTCTGATGTAGAGTTAGTCTTGGAAAAATGAACAGGAGCATGGCAATCCTGCATATTTTGAGACTGATAGTTACTGTAAGGCTCAAAATTCCTTTAAATTTAAAGCAAGTCAGCCCCGACTCTTTTCAAATTCCAGTCCCAAAACTAACTGTCCTTTGTTCTTTTTCAAACACAGACAACTTTCTGAACCACCTCCAGCTTGTGTGTGGGAGTCTGCCCTCTTCCTCTTTCCTTTCAGAAGGGGCTCCAGCTATTAGTTTATGAAACAACACACTGCCATAGCTTACACCACAAAGCAGATACTTAATGGATAGGGCTAGAAATTCAATTAAAGGAAGTTTTAGCAGCCTCTCTCTCTTTTTTGGCAGAATCATATCCTACAGCTATAAAATCTCCAGAGGGGTTGAAACAAAATCAATTTGGAGGGGACCCCAAAAATTAATTGTGTTTAATCCCAAACTCATTACAGCACAACAGTTACCAAATGAATGGCTTCATTTCAAAACTGCACCCTGTTCTCACAGTGGCCAACCAAATGCCTATGGGAAGCTGAGTACAATAGCAGTCTCCCCTCTTGTGGTTTCCAGCGACTGGCATTCAGAAGCATCCCTGCCTCCAACCATGGAACCAGTGCATAGTCATAATGGCTAGTAGCCACTGATAGTTTTAAGAGGATTAGTTGAATTGACAGTGGAGAGGGCTATCTAAACTCTCCTGTGTGAGCAGGTTTCATAGCTGAATTAGGCTCTGTGTGAAGAAGCACTTCCTTTTTTACATGTCCTGAAACATCCAGCATCCAGCTTCACTGAATATTCACAAGTTCTAGCCTTATGAGAGAGAAAACTTTTCTATCATGTCACATCTTACTCATAATTTCTCTAAACTAAAAAGTCACAAACGCTCCATCTCCTCAATCATTTTGGTTGTCCTTTCCTGAACCTCTTCCAACACTACAGTATCCTTTTACAGGTGAGGTGACCAGAACTGTACCCAGAATTCCAAACACAATCACACCATAGATTTGTATAGTAACATCGTGATATGGGAAGTTTTATTTCCTACTATTTTCAATTCCTTTCCTAGCATTCCTTGCCCTTCTTCATAGCAGCCACACAATGGGTCAACGTTTTCATCAAGTTATCTACTATGATCCCCAGGTCTTGTTTCTGGTTAGATACCATGAGCATATATGTGAAATAAAGGACCCCACCCCCAATATGCATCACTTCACATTTGGTTACACTGAATTGCAAATACGCTTTTTGAAAAACAAGCAAAGGGAAGAGTGGGGTGGCCAATCCATACATGAAGTGTGACCCAGCTATCTTGAACTATTTATATTTAAGAACAAACTTATTCTCAGTTTATCTCCCATAATATCCAAGTACATACTGACATGGATTAGAACAGAGCCATGGGATTTCTCACCCACTATTTCTGTAGTTAGCTTGGAAAGTTTATTTTTGAAGGATTTCATCTGGGAACAAACCAAACCAACTGATCCAACAAATAAACAACCACCACCCATTTAATTATTTTAAAATGCACTGATAGAATGATAAAGCTTGTATTTCTACCAAAAAAAAAAAAAAGACTGGTTACGCCCCAAAAAAAGGAGCTAGCTGCTACTTGATTTGTGAGGAGAGTAAAAGAAGATAAACAACTCAAAGGGTTCTCAATAAAAAGGCAATTTAGGAGAAACACAGTGCTTCCTTGAATACTTTTTTGGCTTGGAGCAACACGTTGCCACAAAAATCTGTTTTGCATCATCTAAATGCTTGAAACAAGAACACATAATTTAGAAAAAAATAATGATGGCTGCCACTTAGCCGTAAAGGGCAGCCGTAGTGTTAGAAATAGCTTCCCAACGATATTTTTGTTCACGGCCTAGGTCTATTTCAGCAATAGAAGTAATTACTGTGGTTTCTGAGGGCAGCATTTAACTCTATTACCCTTCAAATACTGTATACAAACACTGAGTCTGACTCCAGTAAGGCCTGGTGTGGCCACAAGCAGGTCTGTAGCCACATCCTTGCTTTCAAGTCCTTAGGAAACCTTGGCAAAGAAAGCTGAACTCCAGCTAAGGTGTTGTCAACTTTGATCCAGTTCCTTGTCCATTTGAGGGGGGGAACAAACCCTTTTATCTGCAGTATTCCAAATCACCACACGCCTTTCTAAGATAGATGTAATACAGTATAGTACTGGACCAATTATTTCTTTGTTGTAATAGTTTTGACAACTTTTGCTTCTTTAACACCTGGGCTATTTTACATTAAGAGTTAGCATGAATAATGTGTTACACTGTCAACAAGAATTTATAAAGATGGATTATAAACTGAAGCAGGGAGGAAGCAAATATAGTGATTGATTTAACAGTAGAAGTAACAGGGGCAAACTATCAGCAAACTGCTGATATTGTTCTGGTCCTGATGAGACTTTGGGAAAGATAAAAAGTTAAAATAAGTTTTTAAAGACTGGAAGAGAAAAGAGGTATTTTATACCGTTTCTTTCCAAATAAACTGAGATCAGATCAACAGAGCAGGGTCTGGAGATGAAATGACCTGGGCAAGCAATACATTTGAACACGGGGATATATATATGTGGGTGGGTGGGTGGGTGGGTGGGTGGGTGTGGGTGGGTGGGTGTGGATGTGTGTGTGTATATATATATATATATATATATATATATATATATATATTTCTATACCGCCCTATACCCGAAGGTCTCAGGGCAGTTGGATCACATACATAAAATCAAAATACAAACAACAACCCATAAAAAACCCCTAAAAAGAGCCAGCCAGCATTTTAAAAAGGGTATATAGGATGTAGATCAGGTTAGGCAAAGGGCTGGTTAAAAAGGAACATTTTTGCCTGGTGCCTAAAGGTGTATAGTGAAGGCGCAAGGCGAACATCCCTGGGGAGAGCATTCCACAGACGGGGAACCACTGCAGAGAAGGCCAGTTCCCGTGTTGCCACCCTCCTGACCTCTCGAGGAGGAGGCACACGAAGAAGGGCCTCAGAAGATGATCTCAGGGTCCAGGTAGGTTCATATGGCTTGAGGTATTGCAGTCCTGAGCCATTTAAGGCTTTATGGGTCAAAACCAGCACTTTAATTGGTAGTCAATGCAGTTGGACCAGGATTGGTGTAATATGCTCAAACCGTCTTGCTCCGGTGATCAACCTGGCCACTGAATTCTGCACTAACTGAAGTTTCTGAACTGTCTTCAGAGGCAGCCCTATGTATAACGCATTGCAGTAATATAACCTTGAGGTTACCAGAGCACAGACAACAGTAGTTAGGCTATCCCTGTCCAGATAGGGGTGTAACTGGGCAACCAGCTGAAGCTGATGGAAGGCACTCTGGGCCACTGAGGCCATCTGAGCATCAAGCAACAGCAAAGGATCCAGGAGTACCCCCAAACTATGAACCTGCTCCTTCAGGGGCAGCCATCAAGAGCAGGTGACCTCCCAGCCATCTGGTCTGAAGAACCACCCACTAATAGGGCCTCAGTCTTATCTGGATTGAGCTTCAGTTTGTTGGCTCTCATCCAGTCCATTACCGAGGCAAGACACTGGTCCAGCATTTCCACTGCCTCACCTGCAGATGTAAAGGAGAAATAGAGCTGAGTGCCATCAGCATATTGCTGACAATGCACTCTGAACCTCTGGATAACCCCAGCAGTTTCATGTAGCTCTTAAACAACATGGGGGATAGAATCGAGACCTGAAGATATATTGAATTATTTGCATACTACTTATACATGGGAAGGTAACCTATATAGGAAAGCTCTGATCCTAAATCTCCACTGCCTTGCAGCTGCACTCATTCGTGAGAAAGGTTCTGTGAGTAAACTCTTGAGAAAAAATCCATACCTGCTGCCTTGCAAGACATCTTTGGGAGAATCAAAAGCTAACGAGTAAACCCTACACAAATCTGGAGTGGAGTACCTAAGGCTGCGTGGCATCTTGTATGTCTCCTTCTGGCAACTCCTGCAGCCAAGCTGGCACCAAATGTATTGCTCTGTTTTCCTTTGGATCACATCAGTGAGTCCAAGAAGGGCCCTTGTCATCTGGGCAGCCCAGGACTTCCATACACGCTGCCCCAGGGAGGTCACTTCGGTGCCGCTAATGCAGCAACAACAATGTGGGAGGCAGCAGTTACAAGCTACCCGTCTCTGCAGCCACAGTAGGCTGCAGTTTGACTTCACCCCCGGAGGTGCACTCCATTGTCTTTTGAGACAGACAGGTCCCAACAACAACTTATGAAACTGTCTTTCAAGTTCAAAAACTGAAGGACTCAAGGTATAGTTTTAGGAGGCACTTAAGAAAGAAAATGCAAATGTTCAAGTTGCAGTTGTTATATCTGCATTTCAAGCACTATGGCATCGTGAACATTGCTACGTAGAAGCAAAAAGAGAGTAGAAGCCTAAAACTAAAAGCTCCCTTTAGATGTAAGCCTCCTTGCATTCCATGAACACATGAAGGGGCTGCGTTGACTGGTCCCACCTACAGTTAGCTGCATTGCCAGAAGCTGGGTGAAACAGCTGAAGAGGGAACCTATATGAGTTTGTCTGAATGCGTGCAGGGTCCTCCACATGATTGGGAACCTTGATTTGGAACCAAAACATGCAAATATTTCTCCTTCCCATCTTCCACCCAACATGAGAAATTCTGGGGATTCAGTTGGTGGGAAAGAAATGTATAGGTGGGCTAGCTAATGCATGCAGCCCCCACCACACATTCGTGAAATGCATGGAGAATGAGAAAGGGGATACTTATATTCCCCACTATGTGGTAAAAACCAAAATAAAATTCTCTGACAGATTTTTTTAACTTATTGCCTTTCACTTTCCTGCTACATAAAGCCTATTTTTTCATTGAATACCACGCCTAGCTCCCCCTACAAGTTTTGTTCTCTTTTCAGCTCAGTTTTGCTTTTCCTCCCTTTTCTTTTTGTACAAATTACCATCTTGCCAAGCCCATACCTAATCGCCACTAAGCTATACCTACCGTCTATGTTTCGTACATTTCCTAAGGGTACCCTGTGATAAAGGAACTCTCAATTATCCTTTATTTCCCCCCAGCAAGTTAAACAAATGTCAGCAAGGCTCATCAGCAAAAGATGCCTGTCACTTTAAGAAGTGAAACAGGAAAACCTGTACTTTTTTGCACATTTTTGTTCATTCTTTTCAACTCATTCTAAGTTGCCCCCTGGGAGTTTAGGCCTCCACCAACAGTCTCTTTCAGTACACAACTAGCTCTCTCTATTAAGCTTACCCACCCCTGCTCTGCCATAACACTAGTTTCTTTGTACTTGCCTGGTGAACTGACCAGCTATGCAGTACAATGGCTACAATTACTAAATTACACCGCCTGTCACTGCCTTTTGTATCACACCTCTAACAGGTGCTATTACCATGATAGGCAAATTGTAATCATCCATTCACAGCATCTGCAGCCTTAATAATGTTTTTTTAAAAAATATTTATTTATTTTTTACATAATCTATGTGTGAATACTGTGAGGCATTGAATGGTTAGTAAATACATGGGTATGAAGGCTGAACTGCATGGAATGCAGTATGAACAAAAGCATTTAGGACAACAAAAGTGAATAGCACCACATTCCCAATACAGTGAACACATGCAAACACATTAAATAATAATATGAGAATGCTTAAGGAAAATACATATGGGTGTATCACCTGAGAAATTCAAACTATTCACAAGAGGAAGCTACTCACATAACTTTGCCTAGTTTTCCTCCTTCGTTACAAAGGATTGGATACTGTGAAAAAAATAACTTGAATCGTTTGTAAAAGTAGTGTATGCCAATCTTTCCCAAGACTGCAACTACATTTACAGATTGTTGCTGTTGTTGACCACTGCAGGATCCTCCATTACAGCTGCTCATGTCAATGTTCTTAGAATTATAGAATTGTAGAGTTGGTAGGAACCCTGTGGATCATCCAGTCCAGCAGTTCTCAACCTGTGGGTCCCCAGATGTTGTTGAACTACAACTCCCATCACCCCTAGCTAGCAAGGCCAGAGCTCAGGGATGATGGGAGTTGTAGTCCAACAACATCTGGGGACCCACAGGTTGAGAACCACTGACTAGTCCAACCCTCTGTAATGAAGGAATATGCAGGTGTCTCATACGAGCTATGCACCGAGGTTGCAACCTTGGCATTGATAATGATCTAACCAACTGAGCTATCCAGGTTTAATGAAGGCAAGTCAAATCAGGTATGTTGGTAGATTTTGGCTGAAATTTTGGCACTTCCTTCAATCCTGGCTTCTTTGGGAGCGGGGAGGGAATACCCTTAAAAAACCCAGTGCTAAGAAACAAAACTCACATGTAGTCACATGTACTTGTAATATATATACAGTATGCACAGAGTACTTGTTGTTGTTTTTCTTCCAATCCTTGCAATCATCCTGACAGATGAATAGTTCTGGATTAGATTGCACTCCCTCAAGGGAACAGGTTCATAGCCTGAGGGCTCTCCTGGATCCAGCTTTGTCACTAGAGGCCCGGGTGACCCCAGTACTTAAAATCAAGAATAAGCAATAAAAGGCAAAACTTTTATTCAAACATATGCAGCCTAAGCGGTTTACAAATCAGACTGAAACCAAACTAAGCCACAACAGCCCAAGGTGAGGTTAAAATTTAATTAAGACGTTTAAGTGAATCAAAAGGTTTTCATTTGGTGACGAAAAGTAACAGAGAACGCACCATGTGAGCCTTTCTGGAGAGGCTATTTCAAAGGATGCCACCACCAAAAAAGCCTTTCTTCTTGGTACCTATTCACGTCACTTCATTTGACAGGGGTACTCAGAACAAGATCCCTCTACAGAGGTTCAGGTAGGCATGTGTGGGATCTTTCAGGCAGACTGGGCCCAAGTCCTTTAGACCTTTTCCATTTTAAAACCAGCATCACAGCACTTTATATGTGATGTCCAGCACTTTTAAAATGGATCTGGAAATGGATCTGGAGTCAGTAAAGCAAAATATGATCAAAATGCTCAGTCTTATTTAATAGACTTGCAGTCCTATTTTGAACCAATTGTAGTTAAATGAGCAGGAACAGGTTAGGTTGGGACTTTTCAGATTAATTGGCAAACCTGGCCTTAAAAGGTTACCATAGAAAAGACATTTTTTATACTTTCTACCCCAAATTCAACATGGATCATGCTAAAACTTCCCTCTCATACACTGGCAAATATCAAATGGATGTTAATTATAAGCCACAGTGCTTAACCCTTTCATCATTACAAGCTCGCCCTTACCATTGCATCATAAATATAGCCCTATAATAAGACAGAAATTGGGCCTTGAATAAATTGTAAGTAATGTTTGAGGATATGTATATGGATGAAGAATGAAGATGGTTTCAATTTCCAACTGAAGGCTATGTGGGCAGTATTTCCTTGGCCTAGCTACTCTAAGAAAAACACAGGGAAATACAGAAGACAAGACCTAAAAGTTCAGGACAACAGGTCTAGGTGAACAATCAGGTTTAAACAAGAAGCTTCAGACAAAGGGTGAAGACAGAAAACACAGCAATGTTCTTTGTTTTGTTTTTTTTAAATCTTGGGTTATGTCCCTCATGTGTTACAGACCCTGCAGTGACAAATTTCAGCGCAAGCAGTGAGGGTTGTTGAAAGGATTCTCTCCAAGTGAACAGCACTTTGAGAATTCAGTAAGTAGAGAACAGAAACACCAAGTGCAAGTTCAGCCATCTGAAACAAGCACCATCATTACATTGTCAGTGCCTGAGGGAGTATCTAGAGAATCTTGGAGGATTTTACAATGATGTGGGAAATCAACATGAGACTTTTCAAAGATTCAGGGGAGTGGGGAACACTTCCAAACTAAGCTTGCAGCTGGAAGCTTCTTCACTGCCCTACAGATTACTCTTTCTACCTCTACAATATATCCTCTTATTGCTTTTCCAATACTGACATAGGTACTCAGTTAAGACATGCTGTGAATTTACCATTACTTCTTTTGTGCTGTGTTGATTTATATAAATGAATTATTTTCATTTAGTCATTACATTTATACCTCACTTTTCCTCCAAGTGGCTTATGGTGGCATACACAGTTTTCCCCTCCTCATTTTATCCTTACAACAATCTTGTGAGATAGGTAACACTGAGATACTATTTTTATATTGACCTCACTTGATTCCTGGGAGGTACACATTATAACAACAAATTATGACCAGAGCCCTAATTTAAAAAACCCCATAAAACACTGAGATAAAAGCAGCAGATATACTAGGTTTGCCTCTGTTTCTGGAAACCTCAATATTTCTAGGCTGGATGAATTCCTGCACCTTGTAGGCCTGAGGCTTGCCCTGCTCATTAATCCTGCTTATCTATCCAACTATCCTTCCTTCAGGAGTGGTACATTGTGCTAACCATGCTCCCTCTTTCTATGGTGCAGAACTGGAGACCCATCGGCCATAAAAATGGGAAGGCAGAGAGACCCCAGCAGCACAACTGTTATAAGGTGGACAAGCTGATTGGTTAAGCCCCTCATCTCTCCAGTGGTGACTGACCAACAGTATGTGGCCAACTGTAAGTGGTCCTCACACAAGTTACAACTAGGCATTGTAAAAATTCATACAGTGAACATGACTTTGTATACCATCTGACCACCATCATTCTTTTTATCAAGTATACATATTTTATTAATTGTGAATATAGCTGTCAGCCTTATTCGGAACACATCTTGGTCCACTATCATGCCATATGATTACCACAGAGCCAAGTAAACTAGAGAAGTATTACCTTCCATTACTTTTGCAGATTTCAGGCAGTGCATGTATCAGGCTTGTTGACAATTTCCTAAATACAAAAACGTGCATGGAAGATACAGATTCTAATCTGATCATCCTAATGTGTATATTGTTTACCAGTGCTCTCGTTCAATGTAGCAGGGTTGATTATTTCCTAGTGCCTTTTCCAAAGAGAACTAATTATTCTCTTTACTTTTTTATTTCTATTTTTCTGTTTTCAAAGACATGTGCCTCCTACCCAAACTAAGCACATACGTTATTTCAGTGACAGTGCATTTCCAGAATATGTTATTATATAAAGAAATCCAACTCAAGTACAAAGCAACTTGTATTAATGGTCAAAGATCCTACTTGAATGTTTCAAATAAATTACATTACATTGTTATGGCATATTAAGCAAATATTGTTTTGGAAATGAATTTTAACCTTTCTGAACTAGTGGGGGAAGCTGTTTCACTACACTTTTTAAAAACAAACCTGAACCACTACTCCATATAGCCCTCAGCAATTACCCTGTGATGTTTCCTTTTTCAATCTTTTTTTGGGAAAACTGGCATTTAACTTTCTAAGCTATTGATAAGGAGTTCAATGAATGGGAAAGTGAAACTACCAAACACCCACATTAATTTAGCCCTTATTATCCCTAGCAACTTCTCAAAATAGGGTTGTAACACAACTTAGATTTCCTGATTATTTTCTGCATACCCCTTTGTGTGCAAAAACACCAAAACATTACAATGGAATGCAGGGGTCGGTTGGACCCAGGAGCTGTTTATCCATCATTTCCCCCATGCTTTCTGCTCCAAGCTGGATGCACCATAATACAGGAGTTAATACACTCATATTCCAAACTTGTGACATTGTAGTCTTATCTGAATTGTTCTTTGGTAGAGGAACCTCATTAAAATATTGGGATATACAGTATTGGGTCCTTTCTATTTTCTGCTATAAATTCAGTATTTCAACCAGGCATTTTAAGTTTGTTTTGCTTTCTTCTTCTCTTTTCTCACTTGGGGCTTCCAAATATGCATCTGAGAAATTAAAGTTAATATTATGGGGTCAAATGCACACCAACAGTTTTAGTGTTTGATTTTATTAGTATTACATTCATCATACATATGCTATGTTAAACAGGAGTGATTTAGTGGTTTGAAATTAACTTTATTTCCAACTAGTTTTCTAAAGGGGGGGGCATTCAGCCCCCATAGTACATTGGTACTATAATAAAGTAAATAAATGTTGTGCTAAATGTGCTCAGCCTATTTTACTTTCTTGTATTATTATAATGTCCAAATGAGATGACTATTTCAAATATAACATACTCTTGCCCTTGTAGATGCATCACTAAATACGTTGTTACTTGTAAGACAGACTATACATGCTAAGATCATTTTTAAAGAAAAACTGCGCTAAAAAGCACATTTGTGTTATTTCTGAAATGGCATTCATATTTTATACACAGTTTTTGCAAAAAAAACACAATATTTTAAACAATCAAAAATAGAAGTAAATCTCTGTAACAAACAGCTTGGTAATCCACATGTAAAATGTGAACATTCCAGAACATTAAAGTCTGTTCCATGAATGGTAATTGACTGAATGCATTGTATTAAACATTACTATGTGTGGAAGCTGTCTTCCTGCCCCATCATCACACGAACCAGTAACAGTTAAATTAAAAAGCATGTTCCTGATTTCTTCAGTTCACTAAATGAGCCAAAACTTTATGAGAACATTCTGCTATTTTACATGCATTAAAACCTACTCATGACAGAGTCAAACTATCTAGCATTTATCAGAAAGAAACCAAAATACAGAATACCACAAAGCCACTAATTTAGAGACCCTGATATCAGATGTAGCTAGTGTTTATGCAAATATTGTACTAATGTGTATCACACATTAATCGGAACAGAAGGAGCTTTTCCCTAGACTTATAGAACATTTTATATCGTCCATTAGATGAACAGTAATAGTATTCACTTTGACTTCGACAAATCCCTTTCACAGATACAGAAGGTTAATTGGTTGTTACTGCACAGTAAAATTCAATACCAAAATTAAAGCACACTTTAAAAGAAAAATAATAATCTTGACATACTGCAACTTATTTTAAATACATTTACAGATACTTTTTTTTCTAAATTAATCAAGTTTAAATCCTGTTCATATCACCTTTAAACTATATTTTGTAAGATTAACCACTTTATTCGTAACTCTGTCAAATAATCCAGATGCTACTTTTTCTATAAAATGTATTATTAATATCCCCAGTATATGAATAAATGTTTAATACAAAATTGATATACATTTCAAAAAGAACAACTGTGTTATATTGTAGTAAAAAGTAACAATAGTATATTTACAGCTGGGGGAAAAACTTAATAGGGTCAAACTTATAATACACTCACTAAAGTTACAATTAGGTACTTAAAACATGTGGCATTTCTTCCAAATTCCATTATGGTAACAAACACAAAAAGATGCTGATAGCCAGTTCCCTTAAGTGCATTTTCAACTTCATTCCTTATACAATGTTAAGAAGGAAAACATTTTATTTGACTGGTGGCTCAATGGCGCAGCCTATGTGTAGAAAAGCAGAACACACTCCAAATGTACAGTATTGCAAGGAGTCAAGGCATCTCACTATAGCATAACTACAGACAGCTTTTGCAAAGTTACCACAGGTACTGACAATAATTACATTGCTGTACTGTTTCAACATATAGTTTCCAGCTTAGTAATCAAAGCTCAACAGCAAATTACAAGCTATCTAAACTAAAATAGGACCTGTTTATACAAGTTATTGTAAACAACAATCAAGCACTGTGATTTTATTTTGCAAAAAAGTCAGAAAGTTCATCTTTATTTTGTGGCATTTTTCTTCCAAGCGTTCTGCATTGTTCTTTGCAAAATAAAACAGACCCTTTTGTTTTCACCTGCAAATGTCTGTGCTTCATGAAAGCTCTTTATGCTTCACTTCCTATTAAAAATAAGTCAAAATATGATACATCCCTTTGAGGAGATATTAGTTAAGCCGGATGGTTATGAATGAATCAAACTTGCTTCCAGTATGGCACTGAGAGAAATATGAATTGCACACCACTGATATAAATCCAGAAGTTTTTTTAACATCATAAAGTTGAGCATTATAAAAAGAATAGATTAAGTACGGTGTTTCATTTTCTTAAAGCTTATCTAGTGCCCCAAGTACAGGTAAACTTACCTGGAAGTAGCTTCTACTGAAATCAATAGGAGTTACTTCCATGTTAATGGGCTTAGGACTAAGGTACAAGAAATATATACTTATTAATTCAAGAGAGAGGAACAAATATTTTCCTATTTAATCACAACCTCATGAGATGTCAGTTGAAAATATTCAATGGCAAAATACATGCCCAACACCATCATTAGTATATCAGTATACATCCTCTTTAAAAGAAAAAATGTTTTCAACACTTTTATTCCTTTCTTTAGACATCGTCTTCTCAAGATGATCTTGTACTCTAAATTTCTCCATATAGTTAACTTTGTATATTTTCTTTTATGAACTGAAGTAACACTAGCCTTTATAGAAGCTGAGAATACTAATATAAAAGAAGTCTCATTCTTTGTTATGCAGAGCAACATCCTAATCCAGACAGTGAAAAGAACAGTATTCAAAAATTGCTCTGAATTCCTTTTTTCTATTATTCCAGAAAAGTGACCCCCACAAATTTACTCAAGCTGAGTAAACATACAATATGGTTTAAACAGCATAATGTTATAACAGTCAATAAAACAGAATTAAAGTGTATTGATATGGGTATATAAAAATGCAGATGCATTTTGTAATCTGTTTGGCAAAAGACTGTATTCATTTCTACTAGAAAATTCAGGGTGAGGTGGAAGATGCATATAATGCAAACCATATTATTCTTTTTGTTGGGTTTTCCGGCTTAAAAACAACCATTAGATAATCAAATGCTCTCTTCTCCAACAGTATCAGGAAACTTCATATTTTTTTACTTCTAGTCTTACAAAGGGCTTACAAGTTATATTTATAGGAAGGAATTGCCATATAAGCAAAGTGAACAAATCTGTCCCATGGGGATTTTTCAAGAGTTTATTCATATTTTGTTATCCAGATCTTTTTACAACAGCTTAGCTTGAGGAGTGGTATGAGCCATCTTTTCTATTCGTTTTTAACCACTTTTATGGTTTATTGAAATTATATGCTATGGCATCAAATTTGCCAAGCCAGAATACAATGTTTAGAAACTGCATGACTGATATATTATACCCTGCACTAAAAAAAAAAAAAAAGATAGCTTGCAATATAATGTTAATTCAAATAGACATTTTTGTTTTGCTAAATACCTAGACATATCTGAATAGAAAGTTGAATTATTACTCCAAAACCTTTTTTACTTCAGCTTCTCATAGTTTTTATCATTGCAGTGGCCATGCATTTCCAGTGTGAGATTAATTCATTACCTCAAAGAAAATGTTCTAGTTCTTTGTGTGGCTTTTTAAAAAAATATTTGAAGATACATATATGCATTTTCCAGCTTTAAATATATTTCCTATATTGCTTACTCCTTGTTAGTCAAAAATAAGATTTCAGTCACCTCCTCCAACTTACAAGCACACTAAACAAAGATAACGAGAAAAGCTTATAAAATCAGAAAGTGATACTATTTGCAATCCAAGTATGACCTGTAATTGCATCTTATTAGAACACAAACACTCAAAATCTCTTGCATTTTCTGAAGAAACATTACATAATTTCCTGATGGCTAATTTATGTTTATCTTTTAGTGCTTGAACGTGAAGGCAAGACACTCTGGGAACTGCAGATGCATGTCCTGTAGAAAAATATAACTAATTCAAACAACATTTTGGAAGTGGAATGGGGGGAAAACCAGGAACAGGTCTTTTAGACAAGAGCTATTGGTAATCTGTCCGAGGGTTCACATAGGAGAATGGTGTTTAATTTCCCCCCTAAAAATTTCAGCAACCAAAACTCAGTCGGTCATTCATTTAAAGTGTTCTCCAGCAGTATTTGGTTTAGCATTCTAAACTGAAGGTGGTCTGCATGTTGAACTTAGCACTGTGCGGGTTATAGTCTTTGTTTGCAGTCTTAACTGGGGATTGCACCTTAGCTACCGTAGTTCAAGCGTAAAAATACTTTGTCTGCAGCACTATATGCTGCTGCCAGAGACCCTCTAAATCCTTGAACCAACTGTGTCCTCTGGTGTCACAGAAGATAATGCCAATTTATTGCAATCTGTGGCTTTTTTAACTGATTAAAATTAAGCCGTAAACATGTGACAATGGAATTAGCACATTTAGAGAGTCCCTTTTCCCACATCCCATTTTGCGCCAGTGTGGCTGATCCCTGCAACTCTACGCGGGTGCAATTTTAATGACTTAGCTGGGTTTTGATGTTCTTAGAAAAAGCAGCGCTTGGTGTTTGTGGAGAAGGTAGATATGGAAGCTGAGAAGCTGTGATTGGAGACACAGTGACATCGTCTCTGTTTTTCGATAGGATCGGTGTCATTTTCCTCCCAACGATAAGACACCTCACTGACAGAGCCCGATTAGGGGAAATTTTATAATAAAATTCACTTCTGTAGAATGAGGGTGGAGTGATAAACATTTCAGCCTCAGGGTAGAACGCAAAAAAGATGCTCATTCTATTTATTTATTTCTGAGGGGGGTGTACTTCTACCAACCGTTATCCCTCTTAAAGTCATTGTGTCTGTTAATATTGATGAGCAAAAAAGAATTCTACTGAAAACATCTGATTTGTAAGATAAAACCTTATGAATAAAAAAACGATCCTTTAATGTGGTTACAATAGTGAAAGTACTTCACTATACTTTGCAAAATGATCATAACATTTTAGGAATAGTTGTGTTTGTTTGTGTGTGTGTGTGTGTGTATATATGGAGTGTCACGGAAATCAAGAATAAAAGGAAAGCTAAGGTTAGACTAGCTTATTTTTCCAATGTGCACTTATGCTTCCCTTTTGCTTAGAAAGCTAAAAAGCTGCAAAATAAACAGGGAAAAACAGATGCTTGTGGCCCTCTAATGCTTCAAGATGTACTAATGCTCCAAGGAAGAACATAAAACAAATATTGATTTTCTTTTTTTTTATTACTAAAACATCTTTGCTTCTGTGTTTGGATAGTTCACAGAGGCTACCGTTAACCTGGCCTCTAGTGTCATGAGTGGTGCATTTTTGTATATTAATAGGCATTGGCCATTGTGTCTAGAAGTTATTTCACATAGAGGAGTTTGAACTCAGTGAATAAAACACTCAGAAGACAAAAAAAATGAGAGCTAATTTGCCTCCTTCCAGAAATGAAAATTACATCTTGATCATTTTGGAACTTGGGCGGGGGGAGGGAGAGAGAGTTCTGTAACATACAATATATTCTCAAGGCTAGTAATACAAAGTAATTTTTTACTCATTTTTATCAGCTTTAAAACAAATCAAACACCAGATCTAATTGACAGAATATGTATCTAGCATGGGGTATTCATATTAATCATGCAAGCTCTATATGACCACATACATATAGAGACATCTGAAGGCTGTATCTAGCACCATGCTATATTGTATTTCAATGGCAAAGGATATATCACAAACAATCCTGTGCATATTTACTCAGAATAAAGTCCCAAGTGGAACTGTCTCCCACAAGGGAATTGCATGGGATTGAAGCGTGAGGCCCCAGATTCCACTTTCCCAGAGAAAAATCTGTTTGCAAATAATGCAGAAATGGGTGCTGAACTTGTGCTATATTCAACTGTATTTCTGGAAGTGGCTTGTCTGTTGGGTGAAAGTTCAAACATAATGCGGAAATTAACAGTTAGGGACTGTTAACAGTTAAATTAACAAGTTAGGGACTGTACTACAGAGTTCAGACACCGCTTGTTTGTCCCCACCTCTTTTCAAATATTTTTATTCATTTAATTTATATGTCGCTTCATGTTTCAAGAGACATCCAGCTCCCATAAACTATTTTCACAGATGTACATTACATGTTTTCACTTAGCTGAATCTAATATGCTATTTTAAAAGGAATTTATATTCTATTATATGGTAACTTTCTCACATTATGAAATGCCATATTCAGTTCTTATAAAATGCCATATCTACTTCAGTTTAAAAATAAAAACTGAAAAAAATTCATGAGCAAACTTCAAGAACCAAAATAAATTGATGATTTATACTTATTCACAGTTTGGAAAAATTATTCAGAAACATTTTAATGATATAAGTTTTTCTACGTATTCTACGATTTCTAATCTGCACACATTTTAAGCACCGTTGAAATTATATCTTCTGCTATATTAACCAGCCTCGGGTTAAGAACTTAATTCATTCTGGAGGTCCGTTCTTAACCTGAAGCTGTTCTTAACCTGAGGTACCACTTTAACTAATGGGGACTCCCGCTGCTGCCGCACAATTTCTGTTCTCATCCTGAAGCAAAGTTCTTAACCCAAGGTACTATTTCTGGGTTAGCGGAGTCTGTAACCTGAAGTGTCTGTAACCTGAAGCATCTGTAACCCGAGGTACCACTGTATTACTATTACTATAATCAATATTCTTATTGATAATTACCACTTCTTGATACTCCTCATTCAGATGTAATAAAATATTGTAGTAGTAAAACCTACTACAATACAAAGTCATAAGGCAACAAGATTACAGAGCCACTTAGAAGCAAAACCAGGAAGAGGAAAGGGAACCAATGAAAGCAGGGATTATCAGTAAAAGGCAAGCCTAGTCCCAGGGAAAGTTTTCATTTAGCCTTAGGTGTTGGAAACTTTTAAAAATAACTTAGTGGTTTCAGTATGTGAAATACCTTGAAGAAAAGTATCACCATTTCATGAATTGTCAATTGTTTTTGATTTATTCCAAGTGCCAGATTGCATACAGCTAGCCAAGGAATAATGGTGGAAATTCAAGCCTGTGAATACACTTATGAAAATCCAATAAGCTTAAAGGTGTCAGATGCCTGCTACTACTTCCTCTCCACCCCACATCCCCAGCTAATTACTCAAGAGCAGCCATCAGAAGAAAAACCCACTGTTTACTACCAGCATGCAGGCAGAAAAAAATGTGCATCTTGTATTGCATACTTCGCCAAAAGAACTAGGACATGGGATCTTTCACTGTAATACAACTGAATGGTACAACATAATAGCAAACTGAATAATTACAGAATTTACATTCTGAGATACGTTTGGAAATAAATACTGTAAAAATGTTGTGATTCAGCAAAGTCTCTAGTGCCCATCCAAATAGTTTTCCCAGCCAGGAGTCTTCTGCACAAACCACTGTTTAAGATTCTCCAGCTTAGAAGGGGTGGAGCATAATAAAAGTAAATGAAATGCCTGAGATACGTGTGTACAGTTCTGGATTGCAACCAATGTGCTCATGGAAAAGGATGCAAGGTCTTTAGAAACTTGTTAGCACAGGGTATAAGATTCTTCTCTAGGGCTGTCCAAAGAGAAAAGGGGGGGGGGGTCTCCAAAGCACTGAGACAGGATAAGCAGCACCAACATATGTAGTGAGGTACAAGACAGATGCATGTGCCTTTGTGTCACTATAATGTATTTATCTAGCTAAAATACCATCTCCATTACCATTTCTCAGAAGGGAAGTGTCTGAGTGGTTAGTGGAAAAATTGATACAGTGGGATGAAGAATAGCTGGTAAAGAGATAATCCACTGTGGCTATGTAGTTCAGTAGCACTTTAGCTCCAGTCTTCATTGGGTGGTGAGTATAAGGCGACAGAAGAAAAGGATGGGCTTCTGTTGTTTGCATTTGATGTATGAGGGAGACATGGGGAGCGCAAAACCACAGATGTGAAGAACAAAAGCCCAGATTCGCCCCCCTCTCTCTGTACATCTTTTACTAACTAGATGATGAAGACTACAGCGGAAATACTGCAGAACGTTTGAAAGATCATGTTCTATTTCTCTAATGCTTCCTGTTAATAAGAAATGCAAATATCTGCGATTTACTACTTATCCCACACCCAAAAATTTATCTCCAGATGCTCAGTCACAGTTCAGAAGTCATAAGTGACCTTTCCTTAAAACGAATCTTCCCAGATTATTGACTATAAACACTCAGTGAAACCTTCTCCGTGCAATCACTGGGGGTAACAGGAGTGGGGGGAGCTCAAGGGATACCGCTATTTAATAAACACACATCTGTAAAGATTAAAAAAATGCATGCATGCTTTCGCTTGACAAAATTGAATAATTTGAACATAAGAATCCTACCTAAGTTGATGGTGGATCAGAGTATGCCGGCTATGGGAACATTTCAGCGCCCATAGGCACAGTAAGACTCAAAGTCCCTGTAGGCTTCAAAGAAACACTTTTTCCCCCTTCTAGAACTCTTTGCTTTCTAGTAAAGCTGCAACCACAATGTTCTCTCTTAATGCCACCATAAAAAATCAAAACACTTTAAAAACAAATTGATGTACTCTTTAATATAGTCATCACATCATCACAGGACCCTTGCACCCTGCATGGTAACAACCATGGGGATGCAAGCCACATCTCTCTTTGTTGCCTGCTCCAATGCTCAAAAAGGCAGAGAGGGAGGGAGAGGGAGAAGGAGACTGACGGACTGACTCTCAATTGAGATATTGGCATCTTTGATTGACAAGGTCTAATCAGCTTATCTCCACACTAATAAAGTTAATAGCCTGTGGAGCTGGTATATGCTCAGGACAGAGTGAACTTTTAGTAGCCAAAGCCTTAAGAACTGAAACTAAGACTCCGCTCATCCAAGCTAGCTTAAATCAGTTCCTAATGGGCTCTTTCAATATAATCAATCTGAAGAAAAAAAAAATGGAAGTCTGCAGCCACTTGACTTTATTCCTGGAGGCGTTGTTGGAGATTTAGGAAAGACCACAGCAATGTGCTATTTATCTACAGTGAGAGCGAGTGTTAAGTTGCAGATTTCTGAACCCTTCTCGACTTCACATTGTATCAGTTTCAAAGGAGTTACTGTACACATGTCATTTCTCTCTGCGGGCGTTTTCTGGGAAATTTCACCTGTGAACCTCCTGCTTATAGTGATGAAACTTGGATATAAAATCCCCTGTACAAGACAGCACAATTAAAGATCACCAAGAACATACGGTAATTTTAAATCAACAAATCAAGTTTGTACTCCACCAGCAGCAGCAAGCCTGAGAGATAGAAACAACTATGCGAATCTCAAGATAATTTTTAAACAAGTTCAAAAGGCAGAAATCCCAATGAAACAAATATGTAAACTGAGACAAAACTTAAGAGTTCACTGAGATCCTGTGGACAGACTGCTAGAGCTGGGTTTGAGTGGTCAGGATTTAAATACCAGGCTCACAGAAGTGCTGGGGGATCAGCTGTAAAACAGAATATGGTTTCGTGTGAATGTATGAGCCCGTTATGTATGTTAATGTTAATTGCTTACAAGCCATGATTTGTGTGAGGTCAACAAACTAGGATGTGATACCAGTTTGAAACTGGGTTGCAAATTGTGGCATGCTAACTGTGGTTTGCTCTTATATTTGAGTTCACAGACCACAAAAAATTCATAGTTAGAGCTTGTTACCTGCCTCAGAAAGCTGTGGCACCGTGGGCCTACAAAAATTGAGTGATGAGCAGATGGCAGATAGAAGCAGAAGCTCAAAACAATGTTAGCCTATGGTACATCTGGAAACTCACAGTGTAATTAAAGGCAGGTGTGTTCAGCCCGTTAAGCACAAGATGAACGTCTTTGCTATCTTTGACTGAACCATGGGAGGCCACAGTTCCACTGAAAGAGACTACAGCAGTTTCATACTTTGAAAAAGTTAGATGTGGACTGCTCTAAACTTGGTTATCATGCTACTTGTATCTCCCAGCTGCAGAGCAGCACTGGTTGTTTCCTACTGACTTGGTTCCCTGCCATGGAAAGTTTCTAAACCTGGAGGTATGACTTGGGCCAGCTGGGGAAAAAAGTAACTTTGGCCACATTCATTGCCTCGTAAGAATAGAGCTATTAAGCTAGAGACATTTAAGTGGGCTGGGTTGCGTGGCAGCCATTAAAATGAACCTTCTGTGATTGACTACATGGAATTGGCGGAAATGACTGGCAGAATCCGAGACCAGGGAGAAGAGTCGGTGAAAGAAGACTGGAAAAAATTTAAGGACTATTTACAGAAATATTGTAAAATTAAGGAACTTTAGAAGGATGTTGGATAGAAATTAAGAGGTTTTTAGCTGTAATGCTTTAAGAGACATGGAAAAAAAAGGTTAACAATTGGGTAAAAGATTAATGGTAAGGATTTGCGGAACCAACAAATTGAATTGGAATACAAAGAAGGGAGGTATGAGGAGGTCTGGGGAAATAAGAGTAAGGAAGATAGGTTATGGAACATTATTGTGTTTTTAACTGTTTTATTTTGTATGTTTTTTCTTACTTTTTTGCTTTTTTGCTGTAATTTATACTTTATTCTTTGTTTTCTGTATTTTTGTGAAACTTTAATAAATATCATTAAAAAAAAAAAATTAAAATGAACCTTCTGCCCAAATTCCTATATCCCTCATCTTCATATTTGATCAGTGGCTCAACAGTGACTCCTTAATGGATTTATGAATAAAGGGAAGCATAGGCTTTGAAAGAATGGGAATGTTAAATCTTAAATTCTACTATGATAGCTTCTAACTCAAGCAGCCGATTCATATCAACAGGTGCTCGAAGGTCATCCCATGAGTCTAGCTAAAACTTCAACTTTCTAATTGTGTCAAAATCTATGTAAGATTACTGTGTTTGTGAGTACCACCAGCAATGGCATGGTTTTGCTGTTCATTTTGAAAAAAATAATAAAACTTTTAAAAAAAACTATGGTGTGGATTCTTAACTATTGTTAACAAAACCACAGTTTCACCTTATGTGTGAACCCAGCCAGAATAACATTGAGATAGTCAAAAGGAGAGATGATGAATAAATACAAAATCATTTAAATATATTTAGCATTATTATAATAATAGCTATCAGAATTTTGGGGTTATGCAAATTTACCATAGAATGCATCAATTAATTTTTTTATTTTAAAAATACATTGTAATATGGGAACTGATAAGAAAGACTGAATACTTATATCTAAATGAGTTGCTTTCCTTGTATTGCATATGCATCAGCTGAATAAATATCTTTCTAGTAATTCAAGACAAGTTTGGGTTGAAATCATTCTTCTTCGTTATATAAAACTTTAAGTGTGTGTATGTGTGTGTGTGTGTGTGTGTGTGAGAGAGAGAGAGAGAGAGAGAATAATCTTGCCTCACTAACATTTTAAGATTATTTGAAGACGTGTCACCAGGCACCTAGACCGATGTTGTTGTGTTGTTTAGTCGTTTAGTCGTGTCCGACTCTTCGTGACCCCATGGACCAGAGCACGCCAGGCAGAACACGCCAGGCACTCCTGTCTTCACCTAGACCGATATGATCCAATAAACATTCTGTACTTGAATTGTCAGAAAAACTTTTGACGAACTGTAAATTCACATGGCAATTGGTCATATAGCAACAGATCAAAATTCATTTCATGTCATTTTGATTTCAAAATGAGCCAGCATTGTAAAATTGCCACACAAGCTGGATTCAACTTATGGCATAACACTGCAAACACACAAATATATAACTATTTTAATCCATGCTGGAAATAGACTCCTGTGCCCAAAAGTGGCTGCTCTCCACAGCAGAGATCCACACAATCAGCCCTTTCAAGTAGTAGCAAGTTAAGAGGTAAGTCAATATTTTTGGTCTTCATTCTTTTCATTCTTATTCACTCATAAATCCATTCCATCCCACTTCCACATTAATCACATTTTAAGACATGATTAAATATGTATTTTTATTTGCAACATTTGGATTTCTGGACATCATTTCTTTTAAAATATGCACTTTAAAAACTATGTTGATATACTGTTGGATAACTAAATTCCTATTCATACATCAGTCCAGGTGCTGATCAGTTTGATTCATATTAGAATAAGCAAAGATCATGCATTGCTAATTTAGATGGTCGTATGAATTGGGCCAATATAGCTCTTGAAAGGCAACTAAAGAAACTCAGATTATATGGACTAGTGCTGGTCTTCCAGCTGATAGGTAACTGAAGGTAGGAGTGACCAATAAGTACATTGCATATATTATGCCTAGTATTCCAATCTTTAAAAGATGTTAATAAAGATGGAAAAGAAACAGAAAAGCAAATCAAAGTGATAACTTCCTTATCAAAGTTTGATAACTTCCTTATCAAAAAACTAGTAAAGAATTGAGCATTTTAGTTTACAAAAAGGACAACTTGGAAGAGGTTCCCCATGAACCTCTGCAAAGATTTTGGAGCAATCACAGCCAACCCCCTGGGAAGAGACTTCAGGAGCTGCCAACCCATAGCCACACTTATTTTCACTCTTTTTATTATTATTTTTCCACCACGAGGACATTCATAGCTTATGCAAAGAAAAACAATTTAATCAAGTTGGATTAGTTCATCCATTCTTCACCTTCCTCACCAGCAGCTCTTTGATCAATGAATACCTGACTAATTTCCTGATTTCTCCCACCCCAGAGAATGGCAA
This sequence comes from Podarcis pityusensis, assembly GCF_964106645.2. Lineage (NCBI taxonomy): Eukaryota > Metazoa > Chordata > Lepidosauria > Squamata > Lacertidae > Podarcis > Podarcis pityusensis. The sequence continues at coordinate 49,055,826 of NC_138032.1, read as the reverse complement.
TTTCCATCCAAATTATTAATCAAAACAATTCAACCATTCCTCCCACCTTCATCAAAAGAACTCCCCCCGCCTTCAAATTAGTTGTTAAAATATCTAAGTGATTTGACACAGAACTATTTCACATGCCAACTTTAGTGTCAGGTCCACTCAGTGTTCAAGCACATGCCTTACATCCACAAGGTCCCAGGGTCAATTTCTCAAATCTCCAAGTAGGGGGTGGGAAATTATCCTATCTGAAAACCTGGAGAGCTGCTGCTACCAGGATAGAAGCTCCATATAAGGAAGCTTAGGCTCACTTTTCTTTCGCCCCTCCAAGTTTTCAAGTCAGGGAAGGTCACGAGGGTCGCAACTGATTAATGTCATTTAAGTAGCACATTGCACTGAAGTTAAATGGCTTTTACCATGTCAATGAGAACAAAGCAAGACAACAATCCACTCAATTTTACACCTGCTTTTAGTAACACTTCCTATAGTCTTATGCTGTTTTAACTGATGATGATGATGATTTTTAAAGTTTTTTTTAAAAATAATATCCTTTATTGTAGTTGAGTTTTCATGTTTCATAGTAAGTCAATATATTTATTCAATGTATATCCTGCCTTGCCTCAAAAGAGCTCAAGAGAAGATACAGGGCCTTCCCCTACATTTTAACTTCACAACAGCCCTGTGAGGTAGGCCAGGCAGAGAGTTGGGGAATGGACCAAGGTCACTCTGTGAGCTTCACAGGTGAATGGACATTTCAGTCCAGTCCTAGTCGGACACTGTAACCACTGCCCTACACAGTCTCTATTGGGTGGCGTACAAATGCTGTAAATAAGATTTGCATGAGAGAGAGAGAGATTATAGTTAATATTTGAACAGGAACCTGAAACTGCTGTGGGAGAAAAAGCCTTAGGAACTGTATTTGGGAACTAGAAACAGCCCAAATTCAAGAGGCATGCCACTTTTAATTCCTGCTCTGGATTGTATCAATTGATTCCTTATTCTGTAGAGCAGGCATAGGCAAACTCGGCCCTCCAGATGTTTTGGGACTACAACTCCCATCATCCCTGACCACTGGCCCTGTTAGCTAGGGATGATGGGAGTTGCAGTCCCAAAACATCTGGAGGGCCGAGTTTGCCTATGCCTGCTGTAGAGCTTCAACAGCTAGACCAGAGAATAGCCATGGACTTCCTGACTCATTAGTTAGCACATAAGAGGCCTAGCACTATGTGCAAGAGCAGGAAGGTCAGCCTGAGGCTTTGCTTGTACACGTGCTCCCCACCCCTCACCCCATGTAGCTGGAAGAAAAAATTGATTTCACACTTCCAATTCCTACTTCTCACTCGCTTGTTGCGTCATATGAAGCAGATATCAAGCCAGCTTCATTACCACAGCTTGAAGTTGGCTTACTCTGAAGCCAACCAGTTTGTTTTAAACTACAGTTGGTTTATAAGACATAGCAAGCCAGGATTAGTGGAGAGATAACAAAATGGCAGCAAACTCCTCTAGGCTACCATTCACTTGGGCTCCATTCTGCTTATACATGTATCGCTGAACCAAGGGAAGTTGTGTTCCATGTGAATGCAGGTGATGTGGTTGCCAGTTTGGGTCCTTTCTTCGCAAATGTGAATGCAGAGCTTTTAAGCAGCATAGGAGTCAACTATATCAGACCATTGTAAGCACGCAAGGTACAAGATCTGCACAGGATGGTGGTAGGATTCCCATTAGCTAATAGATTGTATTTATCTTAAGTATGGCTCCTTTTCCCAAACTCTTGCAATGTGTTTGACTAGAACTTTTAATAAAATGATATAAGAGGAACTTTGAGCAATATTTTTATTCAGAATGTGGTTTTATGTGATAATTCTTTTTATACAAAATCCACTCAACTGCTATCACTCAATATAATCTTCACTGCTGTACATCTGAAGATAATGTTGCAATAAACTTAATTTACACAGCTTATTTTTCACTAATCTCCCAGTGCAGAAGAAGGAAGAGAGTACTAAATTGCGCATTATACACTATGACCCAAAAGGTACTGCTCATTTCTAGTTCAGTGAAACTTCACATCCATGTTTTATTATTCACATCTTTGAGAAAATTAATTGACTGGATTTTTCCCTCAAGAAGGAATGCAAAGGCAAAAGTGCCACTAATAATCTAAATTCTGAAGTAATTTCAAAAGTCTCTGAAGCATGTCATCCTTTCCAGTACCATTGCTGTCAACATAAATACCTGACCTATAAAGCAAGCAAACCAACACCTTTATAAAGCCAGCTACTCTTGGTGAAATAGAATACAAACCTACAATTCCAACAAGCATCTTCTTGAAGCAGCAATGAAAAGTACAAATGTACTTATGCAATAAATTAAAGTGGTGTAAGCCTGACCTTGAATGCTAATTAGTTTCAGACTGAAAACAAATTATTTCAATCACTTTAAGATATAGAAAGTGTAATGGAAGCCATGTAGCTTTGCTCCTCTATCTCAAAAAGTTGAATAGATTGGGACTTCTGGGGTGGCACCATCGGCAATGGCGGACTCCCTCTGAACTGGAGGGACTAGCTCCGCGGGAAACGGGTCTTCTCCGCTACGGCGAAGCGGGGACCCTTTTAAAAATCACAGGCGGATGAAGCCTGTGACCATGGGACTCGGCGGGCACCTTTAGCGCCCCCCCAACTCGCAAAGGAACCCATTAACGGGCTCCGAAGTGAAGAGGGGGAAGTGGCGCGGTGCTGTGAGTCAACTGCTATTTCCGTGGAGCGAAGCTGCATAGCCGTTGCTGGAGAGCGCTGCCTTTTTCCTGGGACAATTTGGACTCTAAAATAAGCATCCGTGAGTACTTAAACTTTGAACAACTGGACCTTAAATAAGGACTTGCGAGCAGAAAGGAATTGGATTTAAAAAATTATTTCAATTTGGTACTGAACGGGAAGGTCTAAACAGGAAGTCAGCCTTCCGTTCTTTTGTAGACAGAATAAAGCAAAGACAACGTAAACTAGAGCTTAGAAAATCACCTTTAAAGGATTGGATTTCATCATTTAAAATTGTGGAACCCCCCTTCGACAGCAGGAGAAGAAGGGGGATCTTTTTCGGACTGTTTAAAGTGAGTTTAAAGTAAAGTAACTTTCCACCGTCCTGATCCTGGAGCGGGGTGTCAGGACTGACGTTTGAAGCTCATTGACCAGAGACAAACGTTTTTGACAGATAGCTAAAAGAAGAGAAACATAGTGATTCCACTGTTTCCTTTCGCATTTTAAAGGAACAAATATTGACAAAATATCTCAAAAAGGGAAACTTTGTTGCAAGAACAAATAGCAGCTTTCCCCCTAGAGGGAGACTGTGAAACTGTAACCAATTCCAGGGAGCCGGCAGCTGTTACAGATTACAATCATGGGAACAGACATTTGACCTTGCAGGACAATGTATTCAGAAGCTCTGTTGTGTGCTTTCTATAAAACAAATGCCCTACTGGAACAGTTACATGAGAAGATGAATTGGATGGCGACTTCGACTAGAAATTTTGAACAGGCAGTGGGAAATTTTGAACAGACAGTGGGAAAATATGTGGAGCCCACCCAGGAATTAAACCAGGAGTGTGTCCTGACAGAACAGGCCCAACAGGAATATGAGCTTTCGGATTTGACAAATGAACTTGGAAAAAGCCAGATTTGGAAAGAAAAAGTTTGGTTTGGCTTGGAAATGGGGGGCTGGATTGACCCCCCTATGCTGGGATGTTTGGACTTTTCAAATCTGGCAATGGGCCATGAGATGTTTGGGATTGTGGGGGCTCTTAATTTTGGAGGGTTTTTGAAACATGTTTTTAAATATCACATGGAATTTAGTGTTGAATATGGAAAAGGGGCTGATCTGTCGAGAAGGGTCAAAAATATTGTCAAGCTGGAGTTATCACGAGCAGGAGACAAGGGAAAATACAGTTACAAATATGAAGAAGAGCTGCGGAAGGGACATGGAAGAGACTTGAGGGCCTCGGATATAAGGTTGCCAGGTTAATGCACTAGATCGATGGGATAATAAGGACTGACAAAACCCGGGACCAGGAGGAAGGGACGCTGGATGAAGATTGGATCTGTTTGTATTTCTTTCTTTTTTTACTATTAGGACTGTTTTATAAAATTGATGAATGTTAGAAAAATGTTGGAATGAAATTACTCGGCTTTAGTAAAGATGCTTAAAGAATTATGAAAGAATATTATGGTTATGAGAAGTTGGTAAGGATAAGATTTAAGCTTTAAGTTTTAAGGTTTTTTTTATAAAAAGATAAGATTAAAACAGTTTAAGGTAATGTAACGACAGAATATTATGAAATATGGAAAGGATTTGCTGGGATAATTAATAACTAGGATACAAAGAAAGGGAGGAGGAGGAGGTCAAAGAAAGAAGGTAATGACAGTTGAGGATTTGAGAATAATGAATTTGTTTTTAAATGTTTATAAATGTCTGTGGTGTATTTTTGGTTTTTTTCTGTTTTTTTTCTTATTTTGAATTTGTATTCGTATTGTTGGAAGTGGTTTGTTTCTCTCTTTGTTTACTTTGTTAACCATTTTTATTTTGTATTTTCTTCTTTTTTATTTTTATTTTGTAACATTTTGAAAATCTCAATAAATATCTTATAAAAAACAACAACAAAAAGTTGAATAGATTGTTCAACTTAGCATGAAGAGACTGGGGGCGGAGATGATCGTTGTTAAAGGTATATTTTTCCTTCCTTCTTGGACTAAGTGACCTTCAAAAGAAGAAACCTGTTCATCAACAGGAAATGCTTTGCTTTACCATCCTTTCTCTGTTTTTCATCTGCATTTATATAGCCAACCCCGTAAAAGTTAAAGAAAATTTTCCCTATGACAAAATATGGAAGCCTAGATATTTAGGTGTCTACTGTACCACATTTGCTGCCATTGCAGTACAATATTATTGATGGGCCATAAAGACGACTAGGCAGTCTTGATCACAACTGGTTTCTACATTTATCGCATCCAGCATAGAGATAGTAGTTGGATGTCCTGCATTTTATAGACACCAAAATCGGTTCTAAGGCCACCAGGTACTTTTTCACAATACGAATACAGTGTCCATGGAGGGAGTGGCAATACAGCAAGCAAGCTGGGATAAGATGTTAGTGAGTGTTCAATCAGCCAAAAAAATTGAAGAATTACAGAGCTAAAACCCTAGTGATGATTCTCCCACTCCCCACTTCATTAAGCATTCCAGTTTCTGACCTCACCCAACTCTCCATCCCAGCTTGTCAAATGTGCCAAGCAGAAAGCTGGGCAGGAGTATGGAGAAGCAGAATTTGGTACCAGGCCTTCTAAGATTACCCTTGTTTGGCTTCTGTAATAGCTTATGGAACTAATGGGTAGGGATGAGCTTGCTCCCCTTTCTCAACCCGGTCCAAGAGCAATAATCATTTCCTGCCTTTTGCATCTGCTTGTTCGCTAAAGAGGTTGGCGTAAGAAATCAGTAGCTATGAAAAACCAACCTACATGGTGGAATTTAACAACACAATGTTTAAGCTTTCTTAGTGTCATGTTAACAGATGAAAGGAAGATTGTATAAAAGGAAAGTCTGTTCCCCCAAGACCCTTCACACAAGTTTATTACTTTATAAAGCGAATCATTTTTGTTTGTCTTGTGTGCCAGTTAGAGTCTATCAAACAGGAAGTGGGATTAAGATTATATCTATCTAGAAATTAGCACTTTTGAAAACAACTCTCACTGAAATTGACAGCATTTGCTTCCAAGTAGCTGACTTTAGTATCAGCCTATAAATCATTTATAAGAATTTAGAATTGAAATAGCAAACTGATAAATGTGAAATAATGTTGTTCGGGCATTTGAATACTGGAATAAAATTTAACATACATCAAGACATGCATGATTTAACATTTATGTTTGCATGTAACAAAAGTAGACACAGCACTAAAACCAACCTAAGATATTGCAATTAAATACAATTTGAATCACAACATTCCCTTCAAACTTCTGTATAGTAACATATTCATTTACACACCTGCCATTGTTATCTAAACAGATAAAAATCTACTGTTCAATAATGATTTAAAGAATTGTTTCCAGTTAGTTCAGGATTAGCTCACTCATCCATTATAGTTTTATGAAGAAGTGTGTGTTTTGGCAGCTGAAATATACTTTGTTCTAAATTGTATCAGAGAAAAAGTAACCGAACTCCCCTTAAAGAGGGAAAACACCACAGTGCTATAGCACTGGTATTATTTTCATGCTAGGGGAAACATGTTCTTCTCTTCTCTTGTTCCATATTATGCAATTCAAATCACTCTTCAACCCTTATTGTAACTGGAATTGAAATGTTTCGACATTACACTCTCTAGGTGGTGAAAAAGATGATGTTAAAAACAGATATAAATAGGGTGATAATGAAGAACAAAATGTGTAGCATTTCGTTGCAGTTATACTTTGCAAATTAACAAGCAGTATTGACTTCCTTTGAGGTCAATAACAGCATTTATCGATCTGAAAAGTTAATACTGACTGAGGTCAATATTAGATCTCAAGGGTCAACAATTCTGGATACTAGTGCCTATTTTGTATCCATACATAAATGTGACATAGGTAAAAAGAGGGCACATTTAATCTTCAGAGATCTTTTAAAAAACACTGGATTTTCATATGATACAAAAATAATAGGAGGTGTAAAAGTCAAAATACTATGTTGGGTCTATTTTCTATCAGTTTTAAAGGAAGCTTAGTATTACTAAGCCAGAGATATACTTTCTAAACTGCAATTTGGAAACATGTATTTTTATATTTCATATGGGTTCATCATAGAGCCAGGATTGTCTACAGCTCCATGTTGTATATATTTGGAGACAAACCTGGTTTATCTCCAAATATATACCTGCCATGCCTGTTTGTTTGATTTATATCCTTACTTCCTTCCATTATGAAACTCAAGGACGGGAATATAGGATTCCAAGATGTGTTCCATCCAGGTAGTGACATGACTGAATGCTACTTCGCTTCAGCAGAATCAAGTTCCTTTATATCAAACCTTATAACATGGGTGGATAACTTCAGACCTGGGGAATCACATGCAGCCCTTGAGGCATCTCAAGTCCTTCACTGGTCCTGTTCCCTCCAGTTGTGGATGTTTAAAAGCCTCTGGCTTTTGCGTTGCTGGAATGTTGACTACTGTACAAAGAAAGAGTCACATCCATTGCTCTGTCCACTTGCCTCTGGCCTTGCACACTACTGGCATGCAGACCTTGGAGGGCTGCTCATGATGCACTGATTTGCAATTGGTGGTCTGTGGACCCCAGGGGATATGAACAACCCACTCAGGGGGTCTGTGGCACACACTCTGTTTGGGGGGGGGCATGTTCTCACATGACAGCATGGTGCCCAAAAACGCCTGAGATCTTGGCACCCAAAAACATGCATTTTGGGGTGCCATAATATCTCATGGGTCACGTGACGTGTGCAGGAAGAGGCACATCCTGGTTTTGCGTTGGGACATGTTGGAGGGTACGTGTCAGGGAACTGCCATCAGAGCCAGGGGGAGAGGGAGGGCTCCAGAGGGATTCCGGAGAGCGTCCCGGGAGGGAGAGAAGCAGCACATCTTCTGGGGAAGGAAAGCAGCGTAGCACCAGTGGAGAAGGGGGGCAGATGGGGGAATCGGCAAGGTGGCTCCATGACTCCTCGCCGGAGACCAGCGGGGAGAGCACGGGTCCTCCGCTGCCTACGCCCTCCTTGTGCAGAAGGCTTTCGCGCAGAGAGAGTAGGCGGAGACTAGGCGTCAAAGAACTTCTTTGCTGGAAGAAGTTCAAGAAACGCCCACTGACGGATGCTGCCAGCGATTGAGACAGCCACGGGCGAGTGGCTGTCCGGACAGAAAGGGTTCACTCAGGCAACCCAGCCAGGTGTGGCGGTGATTTACGCACGAGCAACCCCTAGAACCATTACAGTACATAACGAAAACCACCACAGAGATATCAACATTTTCAAGAGTAGGGGGTCCATGTCTTGGCTTTTGAGAAACAGGGGGTCTGTAGTATTTAGCTAATTGGGAACCACTGCCATAATGGTCCTAGGTGGTTAAATATGTGGGACAGTTCTTTATTCTCTGGAAAATACCCACAAAATATGCACAGTTTAAAGAAAGATTAACAGTAAGATGTTTACAACTACGGAAGTTGGAAATATTTGAAAAACCTTCTTTTGGTTTTAATATGCTAAACAAATATTGTGATAGCCATCTTCAAGTGGTAGTTGAAACCACATTAATGGAAGTGGCTGGATCTTAATTTCTTGGTCACCATAGGCGCATGCACGACTTCCCAGAGATTTTCTCACAGAGGTAGGAAAACATGGCACAAGATGTGGTCATTGTCATGGACTGAGATTCTTTTTTAAAAAGTGGGATTGCACAAATTTATAGTAGACATATAAATGGATATTGATAGCTAAATATGACCTCCATGCCCAGAAACTGCATGGCAGATTTTGGAAGGAAAGCAAACAGCAGGGGAGGGATATTACTATCATAACAGAAATTGCAAATTGTACCACATGGCCCTTGGCAAGATCCAGCGGGAATCCATTTTATTCGTTCTTTATTGATGTTCTTTCTTGCCTACAAACTTCCCTTGCACTTTCTCAAGTTTAAGAATTAGTGTGAGAGGTTTGATTTTAAGGGGTATTTTTAGGAGGTGGGAAGAGAGAATAGCCCTGCAGCCCTGTGAAGAAGCTTGTGAAACAAATCCTTCTGTATCACTTTCAGAAGAAAACATGGTTGTACACAGGATGGTATGTGCATGTCTAGATGATGGTTCATTTCAACTATTACTATAAAATTAAATATCTGCACTAGATAGACAAGATTATACCAGGAAAAACAAGGGAGACGTGACCAGAAACACTCTAATATGTTCCATCAAGGCTATATTATTCTCAAACATCAATTTTCTTGCGCAGCTCAGAGACAGGAGGGTTTCTTCATTGTTCTTTATTCATTGGGTACACAAGTAAGTATAACTTGAGATCTTCGAGTCTCCAAATGCAAAAGCATAACAAAGTACAGCGCTTGAATGATGATCCACCATGACACAAGAATGCTTTTGAACCAGGCTTCACTTGGAAGAGGATGTGTTCCTATACAAATAATTTTTTAAAGCTAAACTTTGTTCTTTTGTGCAAATGGAGGAAAACATTGTTAGCCCAACAGGAAATAGAGGTTAAAGGCTTCAAACATGAAGAACAAAAAAGTAAAATGTATTTCCCCCCACTAACCTAAGCCAGTCAAGTTTTCCACTTGATCTAAGTGGTACACAAAGTCCTAGTCCAACAAGAACTCATGCTGTGAATGTTCTGTGTACTCACCTAAGAAAATACATAAACACCAAGTAAAAGAAGAATTCCTCAATATTAAAAGTCTGACTCAAAAGAAAATCTGAAGCCGATTCCTTTTTTAAAGAAAGTAAAGTGCAATGCAACAGGGTCATGAGTTTGGCATCAGAAAGTAAATTGGAATGTTGTAATCTACTACCTGCTTTGACTGCTCACTATCCTTTTCTGTCATACAAATGCCAAAGAATGGATAAATATGTCCCAAATTTCAATCTCAAAAGTTGGTCAAACCAAATTCAAAATATATTACAAGATGTGCTATGAACGTTTCAAAAAGATAACCATATCTTTCCTCTCTGGTGTACCAAAAGAATTCAGAGTTGTAAATTCAGGCTGGTATTCCAAAAACTATATTTTTAAGGATTCAGTATCAATAATCCTAACAAAATCCTTTAGATGTTCCAACAGCCAACTTATAGATCAAATATGCCCAAAGTACTATTGACAGCATTTGCACATAAGACTAAGCCATACCATAGTGCTATGTCCACAGCAAATTGAGCCTATGCAAAGCCTGGACGTCTTTGGTCCTCCCCTGCCTGTCCTGCCCCCATCCCATGGGGCCAGGAAGAATAAACTAGGATTCGGCAGCACTTCAATTGATTTCTGGCTTCTCGTCTTGTATCAAGCAGGATCATGGTTGAAAATGATGACAACCCAGGAACTGGCTAAAGTAAAATAAGCTGAAAATGCAGCTGGCTTTTTCCTCCTCCTTATTACAGCTGCATGGGAGGAGAGTATACAAACCTGAGGCTTGTGCACATAAAGTTAAAACATGACTAGTGTTCTGTGCAAATGTGCCCATTGTATCACACATTTTAAACTATTGCAATAGAGAGCTACTATTATCAAATAAAACTTTTAAAAGTTGACTTTTTAAGTCTGATGATTGCAATGTTTTTCCTTGCTATTTCAAATTATTTCTTAGGATATTTTCTCCATGGAGGAATATGCATGACAAGCATTTAGTAATCCAAAATGTAATAATTAAATTCCTTTGCTGAAGTCCAGACATATATGAGAGCTTGAGGGGCAAGTTTGGTGTGTATTTGCAGAAGAAAATGTGTGTTGAAACAGTTGCAGAAACTGTTAGCCCAACAGGAGGTTGTAAGGTTGTTTGCATAACCAAAGTATCCCACCTCTCCTTGCCACTGCAACCCCCTGAACTTTCCCCAAATATCCAGATACGCTTTTGGGGACATTCCAGAAAACTGCAGGTAGTGAGCTGGAACAATTGCTAAAAATAATTGGAGGCACCTCTGTGAGTGGAGCAATGTTTTCCCACTCTCACAAGCTTAATTCTTCTTAAAATACCCCCACTTTGCCATAAGCAAAGGAGAAGGAAAAATAGAGATTCCAAAGGAACAAAAATATGAGCCAATGCCTACTAACTAAAACACTGAAGGTGCTCCCTTCTCAAAAAATAGAAGTAAAGCTAAAACTCTTATTCATCAGTGGGCTGGTTAAGGCCATGTTGTGTCAAGCAATTGTTATCCCACACTTTCTAATGCATTTCTCTGTCGAGTTACATACAGACATTACAGTCAAAATCAGAACTGGGTCATCGGGAACTCTTACGGACCCACTGCCATTGGGGAAAGGGGTCAAACAGGGATGCCTGCTAGCCCCATTTCTTTTTAACTTTTATATAAACGACATTGTTCAGTACATGGCAAAGTACAAGTCATCGGCTCCAGCCCTTGAAGGTAAACGCCTGAATATTTTGCTATATGCCGATGACATGGTTTTAATGGCACTCACCCGAAGAGGCTTACGCAGCATGCTGGAGGGGATCGCAGCCTACTGTTCCCATAATTCACTAAAGATAAACCATGACAAAACAAAAATTGTGGTGTTCACTAGAGCTCGCCACACCTTTAGTTGGTCTTTAGATGAACATGTGATTGAACAGTGCCCTTTTTTTAAATATCTGGGTGTTACATTCCAGGCTACATCTAGCTGGCTAGCCCACTTTAAGGCTGTAACCATCCTAACACGAAGAACAATTGGTGTTTTGCTTAGTTTCTTCCATACCAGGGGAGGACAATTGGTGATCCCGGCATTAAGAGCTTTTGTTGGGAAAGCTATTCCCCAGATGTTATATGGGATAGAACTCTGGGGGTGGAACCAGAGGCTGTTGGAACGGCTTGAAATTTTGCAAAACTACTATCTCAAGAGGATTCTAGGCCTTCCTCAAGGAACCCCAGCAGCTTTCTTGAGGGTGGAGGTTGGTTTACCCTCTGTGTCTGCCAGGGCCCACTTAAGATTCCTACGATTTTACATCAACCTTGCAAACACTTCAAACACCTTATTGGCCAAACAAGCCTTTGTATCTTTTCAAAAGAACACCACTTGGCGCCAAAACGTATCTGAGATCCTGGTTAGATACACCCTACCGGAGTTTAATATCCTCAAACGGTGGAGCCCGGACAAACTCCGGAAATGGATCCTGGAGAGAGACGCTCTGTTAGATACCACAAAAATACAGATCCCAGGGTCCTCCCACTGGTTTCCCCGACTGAAAGCAGTCAAAATCTGCGCCAATTACTTGGCGAATATCACCAATCCCACTCTTCGGAGAGCCTTTACTATGGCCCGTTTTCAAACCATTCCTACGGCCTATCTGTCAGGCAGATATGCAAAAATCCCAGTAGAGCAGCGGATATGTCCTTGTTATATGAGAACCAAAGAGGATCTCATACATTACATGTTGTATTGTCCCATCTATTCGGCCTTCAGGGATGGGATGTTACAAACTATTCCCAAATCAATAGTCAACTCTGAGGACCAAGTAAAGTTTTTACTGGTGGACGCTGATCCACGGATTTCTCACGTGGTAGCGGTCTTTGTGGTGAAGGCTATGAAAACTAGGGTATGGTTCCTGGATGAAACGGTGAGGTCCCTCCCATTGCTCTCCTAACCTGTTGTTGTATCTTCTTCCCTGAATGGTGGGGTTTATTGGGTAGTTTCCTTGCTGGGACAGCATGGCATGAATTTTAGCTTACTTTTATAATCTTTTTGTTTATCTTTTAATAATGTTTTATGGTATTTTGTGTAAAGGCATGGACCTCATAAATTTAATAAATTTGTTGTTGGCATTTCTCTGTCACTTTCCTTACTGCTAAATACCAGCTCTTTGGAGGAAGCAGAGTTGTTGCACAAGGTCTCCCAACCAACTGTAATTGTGCAATCCAGAGTTTGCCAGTACAGACAGTCCTCGTGTTGCGTGAGAGTTCTGTTCCAGAGCCCAGCGCATGTTGGTGGAATGCGCATAAGCCTGCACTGTCTCTATTCTGCTCCCTTTCATTACGTCTTTATGATGTTTTGGGACTAGTTCTGGGTTCGGCGCCATATGCGTGTGCACAATTGCGTGTCATCCAGACATGCCTAAATTGGTCATTGCCTGTAACGTGATCCCACTTGAAAATTTTGACAGTCTGTAAGTGCCCATAGATCAATAAGTAAAAGAAACTCGTAGCATAATCCCATTTGTAACTACTCAAAAGTGAGTCTTATTGAGCTCAATAGGGTTTCTCCCAGTTAAGTAAATGAATAGAGGATAGCAGTCTAAATTGCCCCTACCAAATAGGCTGGGTTTTTTTAAAATAAAAAAAATGAAACAGTGTTATTCTACTTTTCTTATTATATGAGAAGGCAAAAAAAGAGAAAGGTATTACTTTTACCCCTCTCATATTGTGCTGCTATGGATTAAAAGGAAGCTGACAAATGCCATCTAGAACTTGACAATATGCATTTCTGAAACAAACCGGCTTTAAAATAAAACAGTAGCAGAGAAACATGGGTACGAACAGTAAATATCTAACCTAGAATGGGAAATAGAACATTTTTAAAAAACTGACAGTGTCTGGCAGCTGCCTAACAACTGTTCTCCATGCAAAAAATTTGGATTAAGATTTTAGCAGAGATATCCCTTCTTTGGCATATCAAAGAAATACCCAAGGAAGAAATATCAGAATGTACCCCAATCTCAGAGGTCCCGTTTCACTAATGAAATGCTTCCTATATAGTATTCACACATGCATGCATGAATAATTCATTACAGATGAATCAAACAGGAATTAAGTGCAAATATAGGAGCAGCTTCCAAGCACTAGGCAATTGAAATATGGGCCCAGATTTTCAATACCCAAATTGTGTTGCAGTGTGTTAAGCTGAACAGGAAGTATATGGAAGTTTAAGCGGCCTTAACAACCTTCTGAAAATGCAGGCTCAGATATGTAACTACTATTAGAATGCCATAATGTTTGAGTCCTCATTAGCAAACACTGTGAAAGTCAACACAATATGAACAGCTTGCAAAATGGCTTGGTTCACCCTTCCCTGTGTTAATAATATCTTTCACCAAGCTTCCCAATTAAGTCCCACTTAAAAAGGGTATAGCTAAGTACTGGGGATTTCTTTCCAAATTTTATATTTAGTTAATGGCATTGTTTAAATATTACTACATTACTAATGACGTACACTGACCAGTTATAGACAGTGCATTAAAAAATTGCCTTTCCTCTGCTCCAACAGCTTATCAGTAGGACACATAGGCTATAACAAGGGTTGTCCATCTTTAGGGCCTGTGAGCACACTTGGATTTTTCAGAGCATGCTGTGGGCACTTCTCTACTCCCTCAGAGTCAGAAGCCATATGCACAAATACTTAAACTTAAAGAAACATAATTGCCCATGTGTTGTTGCTTTGGTGTTCTCTAATGTTGGCATGAGAGGGGTGGGCCTTCACTTGGAAAGAACCTTAACATTCAAAGCTCAAACCCTATTGTACCACAAGAAATGTTAGCTTGTAATGGAGCTAACTAATGCAAGAGGCATTTCCTTAATATTTCAAATAATGAGTTGTTTCATACAGAGGCTTTCACAGACATGCTGCTATTTATACATGATAACTAAGTACTGCTTTTTGAACTAACCTCACAAAGCAGCTTACATAAAAAAATATTAAAACTATATAATAAAAGCAAAGACAAGCCCAAAATGGGTGTGCTGAGACTTGTCTCAAGAGGGTTCTTGAGAAGCCCTGTGGTGGCAGTCGAGGGAGGGAAGGAGGCCACCTCAGTTGGAATACTGGGAGCGAAATAGTGAACAGCTCACCAAGTTGCTTTGCCTTTTCCTTCTCTTCCCACTCCACATAGGGCAAAGACAGTCCTTTTGTTACCCCCTCTGGCAGGATTTGGGGATGGGAGAGGCCACCTCTGCTGGAATACTAGGAACCAGATTGTGGGCTGCTCATCCATTCTTACTAAGAAAAATTCCAGCAGTAACCAGGAACTATCTATTCTACAGCGGTCCTATTGATATTAATAAGTGCAACAAACAAGCTTTGACAAAGCTTCAGCTGCTGTACTTTCCAAATCTTAGCACAGCTATACTCCTTATTGCAAAATCCCAAGCATGTTTACCTGGGAGTAGGTCCCACTCTGTGCATTGAGACTCAACCCCTTACAAGGGTGTTTAGGACTGCAGCCTTAATCTGTGGAGGTTAATGTGTTGAGGATCTTGCCTTAAGAACATAGCCAGCTGTGGATGTTTGAACTTGCTGACCTTTGCATCCTTTTATCATCGAGGTTTTCTATTAAAACATGATAATGCAACAGACATCTTGAGATGCCTATTTCTACTGGAATCTGTGCACACGGAAACAATGCTCCCATCACAGACAAAGAATGCTCTGGCACTTCAGAGACTAATTGGTTTCTTGTGTTATGAGATTTTGTAGGTAGAAGTCATGCATTGTTGATTTTTTAAAATAAAAAAATACATATGCTATGCAGAATTAGCAAACATTAACTAAGAATTTGCCATGGGAGAGCACCATTCTGCATATCAGTGCAGTTTACAAATCCGGCATGAAAACGGTTTTCTGAAACCTGGATGCCTTTACAGTGCATTTAGACAAATACATGAAGGGTAAGGCTAGCAATATCTGCTAATCCTGATGACTATGTTCTATTTCTGCTGTTGTACCCAGCATGCTTCTGAATAGCAGCTCCGGGAAACCGCAGGGAGGGAGAATGTTGATGAATTCAGATTTTGCTTCAGGGTTTTCCATGGGCATCACTGTGGTTGGAGAAAAGGTTCCTGCCGCAAGTTCCAAATATCTCATAAGCCTGCTCTGCAGTAACTCAGAGCAGGGCTGTTAGTGCGGCCTTTCTGCTATGCGGAGTAGCATTCCTGTTGAGATATGGCAGGCACACATTACCTTCACTTTCTGGATGCAATCAACAGCATATTGGTTCCACTACACTTTCCCAGCTAGTTAAATAAAGGTAAAGGTAAAGGTACCCCTGCCTGTACGGGCCAGTTGTGTCCGACTCTAGGGTTGCGTGCTCATCTCGCTCTAGAGGCCAGGAGCCGGCGCCGTCCGAAGACACTTCCGGGTCACGTGGCCAGCGTGACGAAGCTGCAGCTGGCGAGCCAGCACCAGCGCCGCACACGGAAACGCCCTTTACCTTCCCTCTATAAAGCAGTACCTATTTATC